>NW_017670919.1:135339-196108 GCF_001879085.1 Nicotiana attenuata
AAATAAGTTTCAGTAGCAATTGTGAACTTCAATTCTAAGTCATATGTGTTAACTTGTGCACTAGATTCACGTTGCTAGACTACTTGGTGAATTGAAAATAGGAGTTAAAAAGGAAATTCGGCTCCAGGTATGTATGGCTAACTTTGACCTTTGTAAAATCACCTTGTTTGGTGTACGAATATTTGGTATGTGATATCTACGTGGATTATGTGTGAAATTCTAGTGATTGGTATGATTTGAGTGTTCGTGGTTAAGTCTCCCGATATAGTGGTGTAAGTAATTGGCAATAAACTAAATGCGTGATTGTGAAAGTGTTATGTGGTAAGAGCTGAGAAACAAATGATGGAAGGAAATCGTAAATGATGCAATTGGAACAACTGTGGTAATAACATATATGGCTTGTCGTGGGCAATTATTGTTGTGACATAAAATGCATATGAGTTGTTGAATATGATGGAAATGGTATTGATGTGGATATGGAAATTCTTTGTGAATTGTTGTTGTTATTCCTTGAGAATTGTTGTTGTTGTTCTTTGTGAATTGTTGTTGTTATTCCTTGAGAATTGTTGTTGTTGTTCTTTGTGAATTGTTGTTGTTGTTGTGTTGTTTGTGAAATGTGATTGTTCGGTGGGATCAGGTTGCACGCCGCAACACGAAGTAATAAGGTGTGGGTTGTGGTGATAAGGGTGGCCGAGGTAATAAGGGTGGAAAGTGATCGAAATCACTATTGAAATGAAAATATGAGAAAGTTGTGAAATCATTGATGTGAAAATGTTGAAGGGGAAATGGAGAGATTGTAAAATTGTTTGGCTTGATTGTTTCCTTTCATGTGTATTTAATTGTTGATTCCATTACTACTTGTTACTTGTGTACGGTTTGAGTTTGCTTAGGGCAAAGTTTGTTCATACATACCAGTACAATTCAAATGTACTGACGTCCCTTTTGCCAGGGGCGCTACATTCGTGTTATGATTGTAGGTGGATCCATAGCAGGTACTCCAGTCCACCGACCGTAGCTCCCCTTTACTTCTCGTCAGCTGAATTGGTGAGCCCCTTTCCTCTCGGGGCCATGCGTGGCTCATGCCGCCTTTATTTCGGAGTCATGTTTTTAATATTTGTGTAAGGTATAGTCGGGGCCTTGTTATCGGCAAGCATTGTATTATCCTTTTGTATCCTTAGAGGCTCCGTAGACAGTAAATGTGGGTTACGAACTCATGTAATTATGTATTTTGTATGTTGGGCGATGTAAGTTGTAAACCTCATTAAGTACCATGTATGTTATGTATGTTTTTGTAAAACGGTGTTTTAATTATAAATGGCTAATTCCTTGATTAATGAGCAATGAAAGTATGGGGTAACACGTGGGATAGGAAAGGCACCCAGGTCCGCTTGACTGGGGCTACCCGGTCGGGCGCCGGTCATGTCCCTCGGTTTGGGGCGTGACAGTTAGTGCCATCGAATAGCAATAGTATGTATAACTAAACACCATCTCACTAGAAAGAACAACCATACAAGAATAAAGAAATCATAAGGATCAACAAAGCTTTTAAACAATCACCACATCATCAAATATAAATAAGAGATACGATAGCTTTCACACAATTTCCATAACTTTAGTTTGGGGCATTCCATATTTTTGCATCATCGTCCACAATACCACCTCTTTCTTGAGCGGAGTCCGATCACGGCCCGATCGGCTAAGCCGTCTCCCCGAGACGTTACCATTATTTCATTCTCACTTTCCAGTTCCAATTATCAATACATTACCACCATGTGTGCTTAACATGGCATCCGATCACGGCCCGATCGGCTAGGCCGTCTCCCCGAGACGATACTATTTCTCCGTTAATCATCTCACTTCAATCTTTGGTTTCACATGTATCAACCCATAGGCACTTAGGGACAATTTTCACATTATACTTGGCGCTAGGCCACATTTCACAACTCACATTCCACATCTCTTTCACTTTCAACATCAAGCTTTCAATTTAAGATAATGGGCACATACAAGAGCAATTCAAGTTGTAAGCATAGAGAGAGATTCACATGATTTGGCATAATAATCACAATTTAAACTTGACTTGAAATCTAGGAAATTTAGCATATAGTTCACATTCTTCACATATCACCAATTTATCAAGAATAGCATATTGAACATCTTGGGACACACTTTTCACATATATTTTTGCAACACTAATTCATTTGAAATAACAAATACTACATCAATCAAATTCCGGACTTACAATTTTACATGGACACGATGGGAGCTCAATTTCTAAGAAGAGGGGGTTTTAGCCATCCATACCTTGTTTAAGCTTTCCTTAAGTTACTACGACGTTCCGGAAATTCTAGAAATCCCAATCTACTTTGAGACATAACAAAATTGAACACAAATTAGGAAGGTATTGATGGTTTCAGCTCATTTGAGCATTTTATCAAATACTAGTTGGGCATCTTGATTTCAAAGCTCTTTTACAAGGTTTCCTTCATTCCCCAACCCAATCATTACTTATATATGTTCAACAATATTCCCACAAACCTAATTTGTAAATGCATGTATACATAATACTATTGCACCCAAGAATCATGCCTCAATAATCCCATCTTATACCCAAAACTCAAAATTAAAGTCTAGTGTATAGAACCTTACCTCTTAGATGAAGATCTTATGATTGGTTTCCTTGATTCTTGAAGATTGATGGAAGATTGAATGGTTAGAATGTTAGGCTCCCTCTTTCTCTCTCTAAAATTCTCTTAACTCTCTCTAAAATCATCAGAATATCGCCCTAAATGAAACCCCAAAGCCTATATATTAAAATGGGGTCGGGTCATGAAAATAGGAAGATTAACCCTCCGAATTCGGGTCTACGGTCGCATAATGGACCGCAGAATGGGTATGCTAGCCGCAGACGTGTCGCAAAACTCGGTGCCCAAAACTGGGCTACACTGGTCCAGTTTGCGACCAGATTTGCGATCGCAGATCAATTATGCGGACCGCATAGTGGTTTTGCGATCGCAGATCTGACACAGGATCGCATTTTTTCCAGCCTTCGGTAATTTGATCATAACTTTATGTAGGAATGTCCAAATGACAAACGGTTTGAAGCGTTGGAAACTAGAATCGAAGACATTTCATATGATAGGTTGTTCATCACATAAAATCTTATACATATTTAGATATGCTCGTTCAAAGTGTGGAGTTGTGCAAACTCATTTGGAATTCTAGCCCATTATGAAATTTTCTAACCTGACTTAGACTTAGGCCTCCCATTAGACCCCACATTACTTATTATATGACTTATACACTTATTTACCAAGTCCAATTGATGTCCACCATTTTAATAGCACATAAAATATTGTAATTAGCCTACGTGGCATCACGAAATCCTAAATTACTAAGGAAAATTTTCCGGGGCCTTACATTCTCCCCCCCCCCCCCCCTTAGGATCATTCTTCCTCGAATGAGGAGTAGAGTCCGCCCTAAGTGCTTAAATTACTATATCTCTTTTCTCACCTACCTCAAGTCCCTAAATTTTAACTATCTCCTAAATTTTTCAGAATTTTCGGCAGAGTCTCCTTTGAACTAGGCCTATCCACCTGCCAGAGAACCACCAAAAACATCCTAAAAACACATCCACAACTCGACAAAGCACCACAATGTATATATCAATAACATGAACCTCAACATTACAAGCACTACATTATGACGATGATACCTGGACATGGACTGCATATTTTTTAATCATAACACCTAGAAGGTACTTTTCAAATCGAAACCAACTGCTATACAATCAAGAGAAAATACCTTATTTCCACAATACTCTCTGCCTTCAATGTGGCCTCTTATACTTATAGGCTATTCCATAACATATTCACGGAAACAACCCCAACCTCCAAACTTATCTAGCAAGGATGATAGCTAGATACCTCGCATAAGCTAACTATCCATTAACATTCACCTTCAATAATTTACACCAGGGTGATACACAAATGATCTCCACCTACCTTCTTAGACATAGATATATGAAAACACAAATTCATGAGGAACAACTATGGGGAAACATCACACTCCTAGTGCGACCTAATGGGAAATGCGCTTACGTACCCTTCATCATCAATTCACATAACATCTACAGGGGAAAATTTTGAGAATAACCGATTCACCCTCCTGAATTCTAAATCTCTATGCGATCACCCAAACTAAACTCGTGGTGACCTTTACGATTACTCTAAGATGTGCTATAATAAATTGACCGTAGAATTACCTACTGAATGTATGTGATCACAGGGTGACTTTGACACGTTTGAACCTTTAATACAAAATAGATCGAATAAAGTAAAGGAAGCAACAGAAGTTCAANATCACATAAAACCTTATACATATTTAGATATGCTCGTTCAAAGTGTGGACTTGTGCAAACTTATTTGGAATTCTAGCCCATTATGAACTTTTCTAACTTGACTTAGACTTAGGCCTTGCATTAGACCCCACATTACTTATTATATGACTTATACACTTATTTACCAAGTCCAATTGATGCCCACCATGTTAATAGCACATAAAATATTGTAATTAGCCTACGTGGCATCACGAAATCCTAAATTACTAAGCGAAATTTTCCGGGGCCTTACAGGACTATCGCCGACTGTCACCTCATTGAGCTATCAAAAGCCCGAGGCCATAAGACCCCAAGCGGGCAATCTCGAGCCTGAAAGCCCTCCACGTGGCAATGTTAGAAAATGTAAGACCTCCATGAGGCATTATCAACAGTGTAATACCTCCATAAGACAATACCAAATCTGTAAGACCTCAAGCAAGGCATGAATTATACTTGTACCAAGTAACCTTTCTGTAAGACCTCAAGTAAGGCATGAATTATATATGTACCAAGTAACCTATCTGTAAGACCTCAAGCAAGCATGAATTATACTCGTACCAAGTAACCTATCTGTAAGACCTAAAGCAAGGCATGAATTATACTTGTACCAAGTAACCTATCTGAAAGACCTCAAGTAAGGCATGTTCAAATTTATATGACCTTACAAAAGGCATAATCCCGATCCTAAAGTCAAGGCTATATATTCGATCGTGTAAGACCCCTAAAAGGGCATACCCTCGATATAGACGCCGAGGATACCTCACTCGGGGACTAAAAGGCTACAACCAAGCATAATGACCATGGTCATAAGGCTTCGGCCAAACTAAAAGGACTCGGGGACGGCCAAACGTCGCCACAAATCACAGAAGCCAGCCTATATTAAAGGCCGTCCCAACCCAAGGCGTAAGAGCCCAAGTGCCAGCCATATTAGAGACCGTACTAAACCAAGGCATAAGAGCCCAAGCGCCAGCCTATATTAAAGGTCGTACCAACCCAAGGCGTAAGAGCCCAAATGCCAGCCCATATTAGAGGTCGTACCGACCCAAGGCATAAGAGCCCAAGTGCCAGCCCATATTGGAGGTCGTACCGACCCGAGGCGTAAGAGCCCTAGTGCCAGCCCGTATTAGAGGTCGTGCCGAGCCAACGCGTAAGAGCCTAAGGGCCAGCTTAAAATTTAAAAACCTAAGGGTCGATGAGCTCGAGCCAAAACCCGACTTGAAGACTAAGCCCGAAACGGTTAACTAAACAGCACCTAAGTGCAAATGCGTAAGAGCCTACGGGCTAGCCCAACAAGCCCCAGGGCCGATTGGAAAACCTGAGGGTTTTTCCTCGAAGTTCAATTCATCTGGCTAATCATGACAAGCGCCAAAATTCAAAACAAAAGAAAAACATACACAAGCAACGAGAAAATCATGAAAGAGGAAGACTGAAAGGCTTCTTTTTCTATGTGAAATAATACAAGGCTTCATTTACAATGTTCTCTAAGAGCATAGTACGCAGAATCAGAAAGGAAAAGCCTAGTCTACTTTCCCCTCATGGACTACGGCTCCATCGGCCTCTTTCTCATTATCTTCAGCATCGGATACGAGGAACTTGGCGTCGTGTTCATCCGCCTTGGCCCGCTCTATCTCTTCAGAGAGATCGAAGCCTCTAGCGTGGATCTCTTTGAGAGTTTCCCTCTGGGGGATCTACATCGGGCATATTCGTTGCTTCTGCTCTCCCGATCGGAAGCCCCTCTAAACTTAGCTCGAGGATCGGCAGCGTCTTTTAAATAGACGGCTACTATCTTATCAGCCTTAGCTCGAATCTCTTCACCTTTAGCCCGGGCGTCCACGACCTCGGCTTTCATCTTCAAAAAGGTCATACTCGAGCCTTACAATCCTACTCGTCTGTACCGAGCTATTTTCACGAGCATTCCAGAGTTGCACCTCGACGGTAGAAACCTTAGCCAAAGCATTCTTCTTGGCTGCAACTTGGGCATCTATCTGAGCCTTTAGCTTATTACACTCGTACTTGGCCTGACCAACTTCGCCCCAAAAGCGTTCCAGGTCCTCCGCCTTGCTCTGCAACTGAAACACCAAAATATTAGTCTCCGAGGTTAGAAGAGAAAACGTGCATCCCCTCAAAACAAAGGTTACCTGTCCCTCGAGGCGATCTTCGTAGTCAAGGCTTTGACTCGTCTCATACCGAAGATATATCAACTCCTTTGCCCTTTTATCACAAAGAAGCCTGAGGGATTTCTCCCCGTCCAAGGCTTTCCGCAGCCGGGCTTCACGGCGGAGGAGCTCGGACTTGAGCTTGTCAAAGGCCTATGAAAAAAAAGCTCAGTGAGAAAATAAAAATGCAAAACCGAAAAACCAACAAAGTGAACCAGAACTCACCACAGAACAGAGCTGCTGAGCCTCCTCAAACGTTGAGCGTGTATCTACTGGCCTGATCTCATCGGCCCCAGTCGAACCGCTCTCAGCGGGGATATGATCGCTCGAGACCCCGCTTGACTTAGGCGCCTCTGGCCTCGAACATCCCTCAAAGTACCATCGACGGGAGAAGACGACAGCGGTAGAACATTTGCATCCCTCGAAGTACCTTCGACGAGAGAAGACGACAGCGGCAGAACATGTGCATACCTCCAAGTACCTTCGACGGGAGAAGACGACCGCGACAGAACATCTGCATCCCTTGAAGTACCTTCGACGGGAGAAGACGACGGCGTCAGAACATCAACATCACTCAAAGTACCTTCGACGGGAGAAGAAGATGGTGGCAAAGGAGGAGCCACTCCTCCGAGGCCAGGAATCTCGGGTATTGCAGGCTCAGCTATCCCGGGAGGCCTCTCGGCTTGAGCCATCGATGTTTGGCCACTCCCTCCTGTTGCACCAACATCTACACGATGGCCGCTAGGTACATGATCTACCTCAACAATCGCATCTCCCGTTCGCCTCCGGGCAGACCCTGCCTCACAATAAATCTCCTCGCCCGCCGAGGATTCCTTATCGCTCTTCGGCCTTGAAGCCGATGATCCTCCCTCCTCTCCGAGGGAGCATGGTCTCACTTCAGAAAATTCTCCAACGCCTGCAGTAAAGAAGTGAGGAAACACAGGGGGAAATATTTCTTAAAGAAAAGAACCATACGGTACTCACCGTGGTGTTTTTCCTCCCATCTACCTTTCGATGAATCTCGCCACTTACGCTCAACGTAGGTCGAGCAAGCTGCCAATTTTCGAGTCCAATCCGCTAGATCGGGGACCTCGTATGGCAACCACAGGATTGCTGCGGAAAGGGAAAGAAAACATCGTTACGAAATCTGCCTCCACTATGAAAAAATATGATAAAAGCACAAGTGTACCACTTACGTGTGAAATTCCATTTCTCAGGGAATGGTAGGAACTCTGCGGGAATAATGTCAACAGTCCGCACTCGGACAAATTGACTCATCCACCCTCGGTCCCCGTCTTATTCATTACTGGCAACAAAGGGCTGGGTGGATTGACGTCGTAGAATAATCAGACCTCGATAATGTAAGGACCGATACAATCTACTGAGATGGCTGAGGGTGAACTCGAGCCCGGCTTTGTCTGCAAAGAACCTTATCATCAACACTATTCTCCAAAACGATGGGTCAAACCTGTGCCAGGGTAACCCGATATCTTCTACAAAACTCGAGCACGACTCTATCGAGAGGCCCCAGTGTAAAGGGGTACATGTATACGTTCAAAAACCCCTCTACATAAGCCATGATGCTCTCTTCCGGGGAAGATACCTGCAGTACCGCCTTTTCTCCCATCCGTAGTCTCTCCTAACTGCCTCGAGGTGTTCCTCTCTTATTGATGAGATGACCCTTGACGCATGCTCCCAATGGCTCTAAACATCGGGAGGTCTCTCTAACGTAAAGTCCCTCCTAGAGACAAAGCATCTCGAGGTTAGCTCACCGGATGCCGGCGGTGTACCACCAACCGGGCGGGAAATGGAGGCGGAACTCTCCTCTTCTTGGTGAACAGATTTGGGCGTAGCAGCCATAACTATGGAGAAGCAAGGGAAGGGAGATGAAAACTTAGGCGAAAGATTTGAATTAAAATGGTAAAAGAACTGACGCAAGGAACGAGAGCTCTATAAAAAGTATAGTTGCACAAAGTGGTAGAAGCCTCAAATAAGGGGACAGCAGATACATATATAGAGAAAGCGGCGACTGTTCGCCTACTCTGAAGGTTAATTAATTCTGAACATGTCATTACCACTTTTGGGGAAGTGTACTGGTGGGACCACCCCGGTCATTTCGCGGTCATGTCATACGAATGACACTATCATACAGCGCTCGAGAACTATCGTGATCTCCGCATCGATCGAGCCTCAAGATGGTGCCCGATCTTGAGGATCTCTGTTATCACAAGTATGGGTTCTAAAGAGCTATCTCCAAAGAGCCGACATGAAAATTCAAAGGTTTACTTTGCATAAGCATTGAAAAATAAAATTTGAAGACTTGAAGCAGAGAAATCTTTTTACATTCCCAAAAATAAATTTACAGAGGGTGTCTTTACAAAGCCCCCCCCCCCCCCCCCCGAGGAATCCATATACAAAAAGAAAGAAAAGAAGAAGCAGAGATGGCGATGCGAGTCTACTCTTCACCCTCGCTACTATCTGAATCACTTCCGGAACCCTCATCCGAAAGAGTTGAAGGAGCTGATTCTTCCTCCAAGGCCCTAGCTTTCTCGATCTCAGTAGAGAGATCGACACCTTCAGCACTTGCTTCCTCGAAGGCCTGCCTCCTTGACTGCAAATGAGCACGAGCAATGGCCCGAGCCAGCTTCTGCTCGGCCTTCTCAAATATCTCTCTGGCTAGATCGTTTGCAGTAGCGGCATCTGTCTTGTATGAAGACGTTTTTTCATCAGCCTCAGACTTGGCCACAGATAATGCAGTGGCCTCCTTCTGAGCACTTCGAAGAAGATCCTGGGTCGAGGCCAACTCTCCCTTCAAAAGGTCTTTCTCTGAGGCCACGGCCTCATTCTACCTCCGCAGCTCGAGGATTTCCGTATCCTTGGCTGCAACCTCTTCCTGAAGCCGCCCCACCAGGGCATTCTTTTGCCCAATCTGCAAAAGCGAATCTAGATAGTGAGCTTCAAGTTATAAGATTAAAATGATGAACTCATGAATGTCGTGTTACCTGCTCAGCAAAGCTAGCCCGTTCCTACTGCACTCTCTCCAGACTCGCCCGAAGCTCACTCAACTCCTCTTCCTTTTGGGCAGAGGAAGCCTCCGACTCGCTTAGCTCCGAGGTGAGCTTCTCGAGCCCCTCCACACGGCATGAAAGCTCATCTTGAAGCTTGGAAAAGGCGTGGTCATATGGCTTCTTGACCTACAACAAAGTAGAGAAGTTAGAAAGGCACGGGTAAAAAATTTTGAAGCGCAAATGGTATGTCAAGAATATCACCTGCTTTTGAAGCCTCTCGGCCTCCACGAGAGTGAAAGGGGCATCGAGGTTTTGTGTCCACGTCAACACTAATGAAGTAGTCTTTGAACATATCATCCTCTCCCTGAGAGGCCCCCACATCGGCAGCGCCCGTGTTCTGGGCATCCCTTATTTCCCCCGGAAAAAATGAAGGGCCCAACTCAAAACCGCCAACGGTATCAATTTCTCTAAGGGTTTCTTCTCGATCCCGAAAAATTTCAAATTCGGGCCCTTCGAAATCACCAGCTGAGGATTTGCCGGCACGGACTGTACCATGTCCAACTTGGGGCTCGGGGACTGCACCCAAACCCTCCTCGAGGGTCTCTTCAGCATGAGTTTGGTCCACATCGGCCACCCCCAATTCGGCGGCCTTTCGACCAATAGCTTGTGGAGCATCAGCACTCCGTCTCACCCTATGTACCAAAGGGCGGTCGCCGTCATCATCATCTTCATGGAGACTTGCCGCAGAAGTCGAAGTCAAGACCGTTGCATTGGTCTTAGGCTTGCGAACCTTGGGTTTCTTCGCTTCTGGAGACTCGGTCGATGCCTCCTTCTTCCTCTTCTTACCCATGTCGAGTTTCGAGGTTTCTTCTTTACCAGGAGGACCGGTCTTATCGACACACCTTCCCCGAGGCATGCATAGGCATGATGTGTTAGACTTACCGCCACGAAGAATACTCATAAGGAACTTGGTAATAACAACAACAAAAGCATACCGTGGTTTCTGGCCTGCCACCGCATTTTGGCAAAATCACGCCAAACGCCCTCGCTATAAGGAAAAGCAGAGTCTAATTGTTTGATCCATCCCGGAAGGTCCTGAACTGCGCCGGGGTACCAAACGGTGGCTAGATAATGAAAAGAAGATCATTTCAGAAGGGGAAGAAGCAGGAACAAAATGCACTCGAGGTAGGGACACTTACGCTTCATGTTCCATTCCTCCGGGAATGGCATCCAATCAGCGAGGATGATGTCTGAGGTTCTTACTCTGACAAACCGGCTCATCCATCCCCGTTCTTTGTCTTCATCAATGCTCGCAAAGAATGTCTTGGCAGATCGAGGGTGAAGCTTGATTAAACCTCGGAAGAGACGGGGGCTATACAATCTGACCAAGTGATCGAGGGTAAAGGTCATTCCCTCGACACGGTTGGAGAAATATCTAAGCATGTAAACAATCCTCCAAAAAGAAGGATAGATCTGACCGAGTGTCACTCGATACTTGTGAAAAAAGTCAAGAATCACCAGATCTATCGACGGTGAAGAAGAATCTACGGGGCCCAGAGTAAAGGGGTATGTGTATACTCTGAGGAAGCCCGCTTTATGTTCTACTATGCTTTCCTCAGCTTTAGGGTTCTCTACTTGCACTGCCTCCCTCCATCAGCAGTCTATCTTTACTTTCATCACGTTGGTCACCACACTGATGTACCGAGACACGGGCTCGCATCGGCCCGGTGTAGAAGGGGGATTTTCAATGGTAAAATCGAAAACCGTATCGAAGTGGCCAGGGGTACATTGCTCAATGCTTTGAGGTATTTTTGGTTTGCCCTTAGACGTACATGATGAAGAAGTGGTACCCTCTTTCTGAGGTACCGTTTTGGAAGTTTTAGCCATAACTATAATAAAGTTTCTAAGGAAGAAAATGAAGAGGCAAGCACAGAGAAGGGATAAATGCAGAAGGTAGTGAACTTTGCTTTGAAAACTTGAAGATATTGTAAAAGTGTGAATGATAAACAGTTGAGGTATTTATAGAAGCCGTTTGGGCAATGTTTGAGAAGCGAAAAAGTCAAACCAATAACGTTTCGTGGGCTTCTCGGTGATCGTGCTGACAACGACCTCTGCGCAGCCTTTGAGTCACGTCATTTAATGCTCTGATAGGCTGATGTCATGATGGAAATATCAAAGAGGCAAGAGTTCAAGGCCGTTTCTTATCATTTTTACTCTAAGAAACGCGGGGACTATCTGTATACGTCTAAAATCGGGGAGTCCGATTTTATGATCATTGTAACGCTCCATAGCCCATCTCCAGAAGGTTCGAGGAACTGCTCGAGGTTCGACCCCGAGGGTTCCCTATGCTCGACCTCGGGGCAGAGCAAACCGGTGGCTATGTTGGACAAGCGGGAAATTCCTAAAGCACGTGGTTAGAGCTGACCAGGTCTACAAGAATAGTACAAGTCCGTACCATGACATTAAATGGTTGTACCAGCTGCATATCTTTGTAATAAATGGCTGTACCAGCCGCATATCTTTGTAAAAAATGCCCCTGCACTATGTTGGGGTTCCCCCTCCTATATAAAGGGGAACCTTGTCATTTCTTGCGCATATGATATTCAGTACAAGAACAAGAACATTCTCTGCTCTCTAACTTAAAAATTCTCCATTATCTTTCCTTTGATTTATTGCTTACATTTATTGTGTTTCATTGATTGTTTCTTCATTTATTACTCATCATTGATCATAAAGAGCCACCATCAAGGCTCCCAGAACTGTTAGTTCGTCATCGACCATTCCCTCGAGGCTCAGGTTAGGCTAGCTCGAGGCCCCGATTCACAGCCATTCGGTTTGCATTACACTCTGTCTTCAAGCTCTTATCTCACTTTTCTAACTCACACTTAGCATCTATCGCCTAACTACTAGCATTAAAATAAATCACGTATTTTTAGAACCACAAAATAAAATTTAGTTGTAATTACCATTTTCAAGGTAAACAAGTTGTCCATTTTTTGCATAAATCTGTGAGTTCTACATGCTTAGTTGTCGGACTAGTTTGGACTCTTTCCTCTGTTGATTTCTGATTCTGGTAGCATGTTTCAATGAAAAGTTTAAGTGTGATTTGGTTTCAGTGATGAATTTAGCACCTATTTATTGAAATCTACTTACGTGAAATGATCGAGTTAATATGGAAGATGACAGAACCAGGAATCTGACCACCAGTGGGTTAGAATCATTTCTAGCGAAATCAGTGCAACAGTTTTAATCACAGTGTTGCAAAGTGTATTTGTTACATAACTCTTCATGTGAATATTAAATCATGTTACTGCAATGTTCTTTCTTCCTATTCGTTTTACATCCTGACTAACAATGTGTTTTCCATAAAGGATGAAGCTACATAGTTTATTGCATGATTGTAGTCTTTATGTTCAATTCATCTCTATATTTTGTTATCTTCAGCGTGTAATTGGATCTGTTTAGGTGCTGATTTTAGTGATTTTCTGTTCGTTTGTATAAAGAGCTTTGTTAACAAGTCAATGGAGTCAAAGAGCTCTGTTACCAAGTTGTAATCTCAAGTCAATTGGCGTTGGTATATGAATCTTTTATATCCACTGCTCTATCCAGTATTATGTAAAAACAATGAAGCAAGTTCCTTTCTGTTATTGTATTCAGAATGCTCTAAACAAATGAACATATTTACTATCATAGGAAAGCAAATGCCAGATAAAGAAGATGCATGCTAAATCATACTGGATTAAAAGAATACCTTCTAAGGTCTTATAAGCAGTGTTAGCACTCCAATCCATCACATTCTCAGCTCCAGTTTTCCCACTCACTGTTCCAGCCTATTTCATACTTAAATAAATTCTTAAAAGAAAATTATAATTTGTATCATAAGAGTAAAGAGTTGTAATGATAAATACCTTATAATTCATGAGAGACAGAGTAGAGATATCTGTTGGTCCCAAAAAAATAGAGGTTTAATTAATAGATAGGTTTCCCCTTTAAGTAGTTGTTAGTTTGCTTGTTTGTTCTTTATGTTTTCTATTTAATGTGTGGGTGAATTCATTTTGTTAGTGCTTTATTAAAATATCAAATAGTTTACTTTTCTGTTAGTTCAAAGATTTGTTCTAAAAATACTTGATGGAATCTTTGTTATGACTTTTCATTTTAGGCCATTCACCAGATTAATGTGCGAATAGGGTGACATATGTTAATTTTTTACCAAGAAAATTAGTTACAAAATTTACACAGTAGATGGTCAAACAATTTATACAGTAAATGCCTTTATGTGCTATGCTAGTTCTATATTCACCTACTTCACCCTAGTAGATTATAGTAGAGGAATTGTAGAGGATAAAATTCTAATAAAACTTTTCGATATCACAAGTTTGTTACAGCATCTGGTATTGATATTAGTTGTATTGCATTTGATACTTATATATGCTACTTTAGCACATTAGTTGGTCTTGCTATTACTATCATTATCATAGTTTGCATCTCTTTTTTTTTTGTGCAGTAGAGAAAGCTTTAGATTATGTGAAATAATTATGTATCTTCAGTAATTCCTGAAATTTGTTATTTAGATCTTAATTTTTATGATTTGCATTTGTGACCCATAGGGGATTTAATATTCAATGGATAATGGAGATAAAAGTTGGATGGGTCTCCGAAGATCCACCGATGAGTTTATTCGCGGAGTGAATGATTTTCTTGTTAATGCATTGGAACGGGCTTCCCAATGCAATGAAATATTATGTCCTTGCCAAAAATGCGCTAATTGTAATTTGCATATTAGAAATGTGGTAGAGGATCACTTAGTTGGTTATGAGTTTATTCAAGGATACACCAAATGAATTTTTCACGGGGAAAAGATTTCCTCGAGAAATAATCCACATCCAAGCAATGGTGATGAAGATTCCAACATGCATGATGATATTGATGGACTACTTCATGACACTTTTAGAAATGTTGAGGGTGACATGAGGCATGAAGAAGGTGTGCGAGGGACCATATGAAGATGCAAAGAGATTTTTTAAATTAGTGAAGGAAGGAAAACAACAGTTATATCCGATGTGTGAGAATTTTTCTAAACTGAGTTTCACCATTTGATTGTACTTAATTAAATTCATTCGTGGCTTGAGTAATGTGGTTTTTTCATACTTGTTTAACTTGTTAAAAGAGGTATTTCCATTTGCTAAGCTACCCGAGTCTTTTTACAAGGAAAAAAATATGATATAAGATTTGGATCTTCATTATGAAAACATACATGTGTGCCCTAATGATTGCATGCTTTTTTGGAATGAAAATGAGAAGAATGATAATTGCTCTGTATGTGGAACTTCTAGATTGAAGAATTTTGTTGATGGCATGACTAATGCAAGCTCCAAAATCGCTGCAAAGGTTTTAAGGTACTTTTCCTTAAAGCCTAGGCTTCAGAGGATATTCATGTGCTTTGAAACAGCTACAGCTATGAGATGGCGTGCTACTGAACGACCCAATGATGGGAATTTAAGACATCCTGCCGATGGGGAAGCGTGGAAGAATTTTGATTTCTTGCACAAGGACTTCTCTCGGATCTTCATAATGTTAAATTGGGTCTCTCAAGTGATAGTTTTGACCCGTTTCGAACCATGAGCATTTCCCATAGCACATGGCCTATTATGCTATGAACTATAATTTAACTTCATAGATTTGCATGAAGCCGAAGTATATAATGCTGTCAAAGATCATTCCAGGTCCTTCTTCACAAGGAAATGATATAGATGTGTACTTACAACCACTAATTGCTAAATTGAAGGAACTATGGGAAACAGGGGTAGAAACATATGATGCTAAATCTGACCAAACATTTCAAATGCGTGCAGCCTTGTTGTGGACAGTTAGTGATTTTTCAGCACTAGCAATGCTTTCAGGATGGAGCACCAAGGGGAGACTGGCATGCCCGACTTATAATTATGGCACATGCTCTCAGTATCTCAAACATAGTCGTAAGATGTGTTACTTGGGTCATCGGGCAATTTTGCCTCTTGATCATCCATTTCGAAGAGATAAGAAATCATTTGATGGTAAAAAGGATCACAGAACAGCACCTACTTCCTTGTCAGGTGTAGACATGTCAGAAGAATTGCGTGAATTTAATCATGTCTTTGGAAAGGGTCAAAAGAAATGACATCGGAGTAATGAGGATCTGTGGAAGAAAATATCAATCTTTTTTGAATTGCCGTGTTGGGCACATCACAAATTGAGACACAATCTTGATGTAATGCACATCGAGAAGAACATATGTGATAGTTTGCTTGGTACTTTATTGGATATGCCTGAAAATTCAAAAGATCATGTAAATTATCGCTATGACTCTAAAGAGATGGGGATACAAAAAGAGCTTAAACCATTAAAAGATAAGGATAATAAAAAAGTTTATTTGGCTAAAGCTTGTTTCTCTATGAAACCAGAAGAGAAAAAGTTGTTTTGCAGTGTTTTCAAAAATGTTAAATTACCAAAAGGGTGTGGGTCAAATACATCACGACGTGTGGAAGTGGAGGAAATGAAGGTATCAGGGTACAAGAGTCATGATGCTCATTTTATCATGCATTACTTGCTCCAGGTTGCAGTTAGAAAAGTGTTACCCAAGAATGTTTTTTTGGCCTTTATTAGGTTGGGGAACTTCTTTAGAGCCATATGTAGCAAGGTTATAAGGCGAAGATATCTTAATAAAAAGCAATCTGAAATCAATGAAATTGAATGTGAGCTTGAAAAGATCTTTCCTCCAACTTTTTTTATATAATGGAACATTTGCCTATCCATTTAGTAGATGAAATTAAGCCTGGGGGTCCGACTCATTTACGTTGGATGTATTCTATTGAGAGAAATATGTGTAAGTATAAGGCATTTGTTCATAACCGATATCATCCAGAAGCGTCAATAGCGAAGAGATTTTTGGCCGAAGAGTGCTTGACCTTTTGTTCGAGATACCTACATGATGAGGTGAAAACAACATTTAGCAGGTATCAAACAGAAGATAATGAAGGGGTTGAAATAGAGGGAGATGATATGTCACCTATTGTAACGACCCGACCGGTCGTCTTGAGCATTTGCACTTCGCTCGCCAACTCTCGGGCATGACTAGCCCCGTATGATGTATTATGACTTATGTAAATCGTCGGTTTTTGTTTTAAGGATAATCAGAATAGATATGGAAGGATAATTCTCTGCTTGAAGCTTTAAATTTGAAAGGTTTGACTCAATCTTGACTTTTAGTATTTGATCTCGGATATGGATTTTTATGATTTGGTTAGCTTCGTTGGGTGATTTGGGACATAGGAGCTTGATCGGAATGTATTTTGGAGGTCCGTGGTAGATTTAGGCTTGAATTGGCGAAATTGGAATTTTGGCATTTTCCGGTTGGTAGTGAAAATTTTGATATCGAGGTCGAAATGGAATTTCGAAAGTTGCAGTAGGTTCGTTGAGTCATTCGTGACGTGTGTGCAAAATTTAAGGTCATTCGAACGAGGCTTGACAGACTTTTTGATCAAAAGCGGAATTTGGAAGTTTAAGAATCCTTAGGCTTGAATCTGAGGGTGATTTGGTGTTCCGGAGTTGTTTTGAGTGTTCCGAGGGTTGGTACAAGTTTGAATAGTGGTATGTGACTTGTTCGTACTTTTGGTTGAGGTCCCGCGGGCCTCGGGATGATTTCGTAAGGTTGTTGGAGAGATTGGAATTTAGTTTGAGCAGCTTCAGCTGCTGATCCTATGATAACCGCACCTGCAGATTGGGGACCGCAGGTACGGGCCCACAGAAGCGCAGAAAAGGGTCGCAGATGTGGCCAAGGCTGTGAAGGGCTGGAGCCGCAGACGCGGAGAGTTGTGGGCGCCTGCGATTGCGCAGGTGCAGGCGTTTGAGCGCAGGTGCGATTTTGGGCGGATAAATGATTTCCGCAGGTGCGCACCTGGGACCGCAGCTGCGGGTCCGCAAGTGCGAGAAATATGACCGCAGGTGCGGTATCGCTGGGGCAGAACATATAAATAAAGGACTTCGCGAATTTTTGGGTTATTTCATCACTTTCTCATACAGGTTGGAGCTTGTGGGAGCAAATTGAACAGGGATTTTAAGGGGATTTCGTGGAGGTAAGATTTTTGGAACCAAAACTTATTTCTATGGTGATATTTTACTGTTTAGGCATGAAATTTGTGGAATTTAGTGGTTAAAATTGGGGGTTTAGGGCTTGGAAGTTGAGACTTTGATTTAGGGATTTGAGGGGTCATTTTTGGTCGGATTTTGGTGTATTTGGTATGTATGAACTCGTGAGAGTGTAAGAATTCTAGTTTTGTTAATTTTTTCGGAATCCGAGACGTAAACCCAGGGGTCGGGTTTGGTCAATTTCGGGATTTTCAAGTTAAATTGATAATTTTTGTATGGGTTTCACTCCTTTAGCATATATTGATGGTTATAAACTGATTTTGGTTAGATTCGGGGCATTTGGAGGCCGAATCGAGAGGCAAGAGCGTCGCGGACTAGAGTTTGGCTTGGTTTGAGGTAAGTAACGCTTCCAAACTTGGTTCTAAGGGTTCGAAACCCCGAACTATATGTTGTGTGATTACTATTGAGATGACGCAAATGCCAAGTGACGGGCTTGTGGGCGTGCACTGTGAGAATTCCGGCCTGGATCATTCCATGGCACCGGTTAGTGACTTTTTCTTGCTAATATCTGTGTTGTAATTATGTGATTAAGTTAATGACCTGCAAATCATGCTAATTATCATGTTAAGGCTTCACGCAATACTGTTGAGACTCGAGAGGTCGTTTGTTGTTGTCATATCATTTGCTTCTTGATATTCTGTACTCAGTCCTGTTCATGCATATTTTATCATGTCTCAGTATCGATTATTGTTATTTGAAACATCATATCATTGTTCGGGCTAGTATCATGACATTTTGAGCCTGTGTGTGTCAGACTAGAGAGTGATGACTGAGTGAGGCCGAGAGCCTGATATTGAGTGACAATATAGGATCGGGCTGCACGCCGCAGCGAGATATTGAACATGCCTTTGTTGGCTTTGTTATAGCGCTTGGGCTAAAGAGAGAAGCCCCTCTGGAGTCTTTACACCCCCAGTGAGCACAGTTGATGATATTGAGGGATGGATCTTCCCTGGACATGGATCTTCTCCGAAGTATTTATATTTGGAGATGGATCTTCTCCATAGGCTGGAATGACCTTCCTCGGTACTGGATGACTGTTGTTAGTGATATGTATATATTCCGGGATGGATCTTCCCTGGGCCTTGTGAGCCATATACAGTACCTAGTGGTTGTGAGTTTGTTATTGATATTATCTGGAGATGGATCTTCTCCGTAGGCTGGAATGGCCTTCCTCAGTACTGAGTGATTGCTATCAGAGATGTATATATTCCGGGATGGATCTTCCCTGGGCTGTATGAGCCGTATACAGTATTGAGTGGACGAGCATTTGAGGTTGTGGGCATGTGAGGCACTCAGCATGGTGCATTTCCATACAGCACGTGCATTGACATGTAGATGTAGCAGAGTTACACTCCTTTACCTTGTTCATACCTGCTCTGTTTTACTGTTCGAGCTGTTTATTTAACTGAAAGCATGCCTACGTTTCCGTACATTATTCTGTTATACTTGAGGAGGTTGAGTTCGTCACTACCTATCAGTCCAAAGGTTGGACTTGTTACTTACTGAGTTGGTGTACTCACGTTACCCCTGCACCTTGTGTGCAGATTCAGGCATTTTGGATCCAGTGGCGGATGTTTGATCGAGGCTTCTAACTTAGAAGATTATTGAGGTACCTGCATGGCATTCGCAGGCCTTGGCTCTCCACCTTACTTTCCAGTTGTATTCCAGTTGCTCCCTTAGACATTATATGAGACTATGTATTTTTCCTTAGACGCTCATGCACTTAGTGACACCCCGGTTTTGGGCTGAATTGTATTTATTCTTGGAATTTCTTATGTTTCAAATAGTTCTTTAACTGTTAAAAGCTTCTGTAAATGTTTTCAAACTTATTATTATTGGATTGATTATTGAGTTGAGGCTGGCCTAGTTTCACGATATGCGCCATCACGACGAGTCGGATTTTGGGTCGTGACACCTATATTCCCTAAGATAGGCCATCCAATCGGACGTCAGAAGAAAAACAAAGGCAATGCATTTACCATAGGTTTATAATTATGTTTTGAAGCACATCGATATGTTATGTTCAATACCGGAGATGAACAAATGCATATGTTTATCCAGTAAGATAATTATCATTTTATTATAAACTTTATTAATTTATTTATATGATATGATATTTTATACTTTATTCATAAAGACCTAATAAATGAATCTAAAATATTCATGTTTGAAGGGAACATAAGAGTTTAATTGATAATAATACAAGATCAAATGCATGGATTAGAGCACGAAATCATAGCCAGGAATTCGGCAACTTGTTCAAAGAGAAAGTTAAAATTGTTGAAGTGCCAAATCATTTACGATGGCTAGCTAAAGGGCCTAATATAGTTGCAAAAAGATATACTGGATATTTTATCAATGGATACCGATTCATATGATGGAATGAGATAGCCGAGTCAGGACTCAAAATAATGGAGTGACTCTGTCAGCAAAAACCGATAGTTTTGCTAGTGCTAGAGATACAAATCCTATCGATGGAGAGGTTATCTATTATGGATCTATTCAGGATATTATTGAGATTGATTATTGGGGTTGTTTTAGTGTTATATTGTTTAGATGTGATTGGTTACATAATGAAATAGATGAATATGGCTTAACTCGGGTATACTTCAACAAATTATGTAGTGTCGATGACCCCTTTGTATTGGCATCTCAAGTGCATCAAATTTTCTATGTGGAGGATCCAATAGAGAAAGATGTTTATTACCCAAGAAACAAAGTCCCTGTTGACTTATATAATTTGGAGAAAAAGAATGTGGTAATAATGCAGACACATTTTAGAGGGAGCTTGATGATGACATTGGTTCATCAGTTAGATTACCTGATGTTTATGTTATATGGTCGAGAGAAGATGTTCCTAGTGATGTCATTGATATGCCATCTCATGTAGAACTTTTACAAGATACAAGTATAGAAACATCAGAAGAAGAGGATGATATTGATAATAATGATTGGGATTGGATGGATGCTGATGATTGAAGAGTAATTTCTAAACTTTTTTGAATATACAAATATAAAAACTTCAGAAGAGTTCTCTTCTGCATTTTCTTCTATCTTCTTTGTACCATCACTTTGAAAAAAAATGGAAAAGAATGTTATTTGATTTGCTTCTTTGATTGTTCTATAATTTTATTTGAATGTAATTTTCTCTGTCTGTTGTGTAATTTTGGATCGTAAATAGTTTTCTTCACGTCAATCTTGATTTAGGTCTTTAAATTTGTTGGTAGATAGGAACAAAGTTTAGATTGCTTTCTTATATACTGATTTTGGCTCTAACTGTTTTATGTTTTATCATTTCGATAGAGTTTGATAGTCATGAGACAAGACGAACGTCTATAACAAAAGAAAAAAAAATGAAAAGCTCAACATGTTTAATGCTAGAACACTTGCCTCTTTGGCATACCAAAAAAGGTTATCGCTGACCAGAAAAATAAATGTTCCAGCTAGTTGTATACGGTCAAGTGAAACAGCATGAGCATCTGCCAAATTTAGTTGAAGACCATTAGATACTAACTGAAACAACCACCCCTGCAGCAGAAATATTAGAGGAGCAAATGCAATTGAATTCAACTGTTGATGAACTAGAACAATGTGAACAACAAGGCAAGAATTTTCGTACACATAATGGCGTTCTTTTTCAATTATAAAATTGAACTATATGTAATTTTATGGTTATCTATGATTGTATTATTGTAGGGTCTTCTTCTCAAAAAAGGAAGAGAGGTAAAACAATAATGTTAAGTGTACATGGAAGGCATGACCGAAAATTGATCGTAGTAAATGAGCAAAATCAACCTGTTGGTTCTAGTAAATACGTTGTGACAGAATTGGGCATTTTCCTTGGCACATTGGCAATGAATGCGAATCTTTGCCCTCTTGATATATATGACTGGAGGAAAATGGACACAAAAGACGATTTGTGGGCATATACCAACGTTTGAAGTTAGTAATTCAATTTTTGTTTGAATATATTCAATACTTTTTTACTAACCCGTTAAAATAATTTATAGGAGAAATATGATATTCCTAACACTGGGAAAAAAATGGATTTTGGATGCAATTCAAGCTGCTCGGAGAAGACACAAGAGTAATTTGAAAAAACAGCACTTTGAAGCCTACGGGAATGATGAAATTCGAATGCAAAATAGGCCTGAATATATTCCAACATCTCAATTTAAAGATCTCCTCAAATATTCGAACTCCGAAAAGGTCTAGGTAAGTTTTACTACTTGTAGCAACTAAAACCTATAACTTACGAACAATGGTATATTTGCATTTAGATTAAAAAAAATAGGGCAATCATATTTTATATTTTGAGAGCAAAATAAAACAAGAAACAAATGGTACAACTAAACTGAACACTTCTTTCTTTGGTCTTGTTGACTCCTTTATTTGCAGAAAATGTCAGAGATCAATACTGAGAATCGAAAAAAATTGAAGAATCCACACATCGTTGGCAAAACAAGTTTTGCTGTAGTCCGTAATGATTTGGTGTGTGCTCTTATTTATCAGTAAATATGATCATATTGTCATTTTTAAAGATATTTTTGATACCCACTCTTAATGTATCAAGGAACAAGAGAAGAACACTTCCGAACCTTTATCACTTCGAGAATTCTCTGTGGCTACAAGAGTAAGAAAACCTGAGAGGTCATAGAAGGAATCTGATGAAGATACAACTAATAAAATTGGGCGAATTCTATCTTATTGCTTTTTTATTAAGATGAATTATTTGTTCGTACTGCTTTTTATTTACCAGAATTTTCACTTTAAAAATTTGTATTATAGGCTAAAATGGAAAAAATTGAAACACAACAAAGTGAAGATGGTAGCAGTTCTTTTAATGCATTTGCAGCCGTTATGGGACCTAAACATTCGGGACGTCTTAGATTTTATGGACGAGGGGTTACAAGAACTTCTTTGAAAAGAAAAATGGGACATTTTGAATCCTCTTCAAATGCTACAAATGATCTGGTGCAACAAATGGAAGAAAGGATGACAAAATTGTTCGAGGAACAGAAGGAACAATTTGAGAAACAGAAGGAACAATATGAGGAACAAAAGAGAATGATGCGACAAGAAATTCTAGGAGATAAATTTGTACAGCTTCAGCGTTCAGGATTGCAAATTGATCCTAATATTTTAGCAAACTTGTGTGCTCGTTCACCAGGAGAAGCTTCGCCCGCACAACAAATAACTATTCAACCAATCAACAGGCCATCTTTTGGCAGCAACAATCAAGGTTCGAATTCTTTTCGAGATTAGTTATTGACTGGTTGTGTGCGCAATCTGTATCTCTCAAAAACAGAGACTGATCTCTCCTTTCCTCTTTGTTGTGTGCGCAATATGTATCTCTCAAAAACAGAGACTGCTCTCTATTGCATCCTCTTTTGTTGTGTGCGACGCAATCTGTGTCTCTCAAAAATAAAGACTAATCTCTGTTGCATACTCCTTTGTTGTGTGCGCCATCTAGTATAAAAGTGTTTCATTGTGCTACTGAAATTTTGGTGCTGTGGTGCGTACTTTTGTAGCTGTTATTGCTACCCTGGTGTACGAAATCATGATGCTGGTAATGTGGTTCACATTTCCTTCAGTTTCTGCTGGTGCATATTTCTTGCCCCCTGGACTGGTAAATTTGTATTTGAGTTTCGACGGTAATACACCAATCAGTCAAGTCCTGAACTATGAGTTTCGAGCTCCTTCAGCACGCAAATGGACAGCTTCTCTGGAGGAACAGTCTAGCTAGTTGGGATGAATTTAGAGTCCAAATAAGGCTAGCTCATTTGCTCTTCTCTACATCTAAGAGCCTAAGCATTTTTTCCAGACCCGTCTCTCCTAAAAAATGAAGAAGACATCAATTATCTTTTCTGATTCTAGCCTTATTACTACAAGGGTCATTAATTTAAGAAAGAGTGGAGGGAGTTGGAAATTAACAAAAACTAGTACAAATACATCTCTGAATTCCTGTTTCCATACAGAAGTAAGGTAAGTCAATTTGGGCATTATTTTAAAGTTCAGTTTGCTGAGTTTCAAAAGGCATATACTACTTTATTAGTATAGAGCAGCTTAATAGAGTTGGCAATCAGGTCGAGCATCTTTGATCTTTATCTTTTTGGCAATTATACTCTCTTTCACATTTCTAAGTAAAAAGCTAAGTAAATTTTATTAATACCTGTGGAACCGGGGAACAGTGGATATGCCTGAATTCTCTAAAGTGCTTCCTGAGATATTCCTCTAACTTTGGAACATCTTTCCTTCTAAAGATGTCCCAGAGTGCACCACCTTCTAAATCGTCAAATACTTCACTTTTTCTAAAATCCTCATCTGGAAGTACATCGGTTTTTTTTATCCATTCTACTATGTCTCTTACCTAGGACAGAGTTACCCTCAATCAACTCAGATGATGCTTCATTTTCATATTCTTTCTCGTCCTCAGACATTTGAAGTTTCCTTTTATCTTGAGCAGCGTGTTTTCTTTTCAATGCTTCCATTGCTGAAAGCTGGCCAGGCTTCAAGGTTATTGCTTGTGTATGTGTCAACATTCACCTCAGTAAGGAGAGTAGCAGAATGTATGATGGACCATGGGTCTCTCAAAAATAGAGTTGGCATAATTGGACCATTGTATTTTATTTACTGCAATTGGCACTATTCATGCGACTGAAATGCAAGATGTTGCAGGTAACATTAGTGATTGCCGATAAAACAAGTTGAGCTGTATGTTTTATGTAATTGATCTGTAGTGGTTACCATCTCTAGGTGCATATGGCTATTGACCATATGCTCTTTAAACCTTTCTGTAATAATTTGGATATCCAAAAAATGAAGTCAAACTCCCATATCTTTTCTTTGTAATAGGGATATTCATAATAAATGGCATTCATTAGTAATAACAGTTTATTTTCTTGGTTGATGTTCTGTTGACCTTTACTTCTTGTTACTTGGAATGGATTTAATGATATTTAGTGCTTGGGTTTGAAGCACTGAACTGGATACCAATCAAGATATCCTTTCTCTTTTTCAGCTTGTGTTGCTTACGCCACAATTTAACATAAAACTGCTACTGAATTATCAATCTGTCATATTATAAGTTAATGCACTTAATCTAATACTCCCTCTGGTCCAAAATAAGTGATTTTTTGGCCTTTTTCTTGTGGTCCAAAATAAGTGATTTTTTCAGATTTCAAGAATGAATTAATTATTTTTTTCCTACATTGTCCTTGGAGTAAATAGTGTTAGAAGATGTGTTAGGAGTATTTATGTAAGATAGTAAAGGTTAATATGGTCAATTCTATTGCTAATTAATACTAAAAGGTGAATTTCTTAATCTGTGTGAAAACATCCAAAAAAATCACTTATTGTGGACCGGAGGAAGTACATGATTTTGGGTAACTTTTTCTGTTCTTCCCTCTTCTTAATGATGTCCGGTTTACATAAAGACATTTGATAATCGGAATTAGTTGTGCACATCAATGAGTAATGCGTACTTACATAAGATAGTGATCTTTTGGTGTAACATTTTGCATACTTGGACTTCTGGTTCTTTTTTGTAGCTTGATTTTCTGAAGTGGCAATGCCAATTGCATCTTTTGTTTGTCTTCTAAGTACTTATAGTATTTTATTGGTGTTAATATATAGTGCAATAATAATGATATTGAGAAGACAACATTTTTCTTTTTCCTACCCTCTAACTGTTTTTGTTCTTGTTGAATTTACAGGTAAACCAAATGATCAAGGGGAAGATGAAACCAGTGAAGACCTTACCTAAAAGTATTGGTTAAATAATCTTCAGACAATCTAGGAATATTTTTATTTTTGAACTATTTTGCAAACTTATATATTCCAACTCTTGGATTATTAAACACTTTTATCGTATATTTTACTTTTATAAATGGATAATCGTAGTTGTATATTTTGAATTATGATTCTGTTGATGAATATATTTTCATTTCATCATTTATATATTTATTTCAGTGTATTATACAATTATCTTGTTGCGATAGCTGACAACAATCGTTAATAGCTTCCAACAGCAGTCACAGTAGCTCAGTATAACCGTTGCAGTAGCTCATTATAACCATTGTAGTAGCTTGTAATAACTGTTGCAGCAGCTTGTATTAACCGTTCCAACATATAAAACAAAATAGTATAAAAATGTTGTAATGTCTATAGCAACGGTTCTCAGTCTTCGCAATATACAAATAGCGGCGGTTCAAAATCGTTGGCATAACTCACTATTAATCGTTGGATTTGATAATGATAAAACCGTCGTAGTAGATGTGCCTATGGTAACGGCTGTGAAACCGTTGCTTGAAGTCGTTGCAATGGACCAATAGCAATGCAAGATGCCGTAATGGACGCTAAACCGTGGCACTAGCTTTATCGCAACAGTTTTTTTCCTATGTCAACAGAACGTGTGGCGCGCCTTAGGCTTATTTTCTAGTAGTGTGCCATTCAATGAGTGTAAACATTCATGCTTTTGAATACAATTGACTAGCTAACGAAAGAGAGAGCACAAGTTATGCAAGTATAGCATGTTCAAATAATAGGATTGATAGCCTAAGTCAAAATTAAGCGCCAAATGATGCTGACAAGTGTAAAGGTCCCGAACAGTAGTAATTCATAACATATTGGCTAGTCAGACTTGAAAAATATCTAATTTAATAGATTCTGGTTTAGGCATGCTTCAAGCTATAAACATTACGAAGCTAAAAGCTAAAGAGACCAAAAAATTGAAGTAAAGCAAACAGAATTGCACACAAAACAACCTAGAAGAATACATTAAGCAGAATGAAAACATATGCAAATCACAGATACATAGGAATGAACTACGAAGTCCAGTAACTCACCTGTTAAGCGAAGCACAAGAAAGAACAAAAGTCCACAGTATTCTGAATATCAACGAAGAGCAAGAACCCAAAATTTCGATGGCCTTGGCTTTCAGCCGGCGAAGAACGAGAGTATAGAACAAGAAAATTAGAGAACAAAGAGAAATAACTTCAGTTTTTAGTAAAATAAAATTTAATGATTCAAGTCCGCCTTAAAGGGGGGATGGGGAGGGGTTTATATAGTAGTTAAAATTGGCACATAAATAAGGAAATACAACCAATTAAACATAAAAGGAAAGAATAACACATAAATTAAATCGGATGAGGAGAAGAAACGGGTAAACCCTAGTTTGACTAGGATCATGAATTAGCCGGAGATCTGGGGGAATCTGAACCTCATAGCCTTGCTATGATCGCATAAGGACGAAATATCATCCAAATCTTGAAGAATAAGGCAGATTTCCTTTGGTTCAAAGACAGATACTTGCCAAAATTGGGCGAGTACTAAGTAATACCATATTTATGCAAGTAACAACGATATAATCCCTAAAATGTATGCAAATCAGTGTAAGAATCCATGAGTGTGTTGGATTAGGAGAAGAACTAGAGGCGACAGTTACGGTTTGTGAGGGGAAGAGAAGGTTCGAGAGGATTTGGGTGGTGGCGGATAGGTAAAGTGAAGTTAGGGTGTGGGGTTGAGGGGTTATAAGGAGGGATAAGGGATTATTATGGGTCGTTGATCATTTGAGATCAATGGCCAAGATCGAAGGGGGAGTGGGTTGGGTCGTTTAAAATGGGTGGCGACCGGGTTCATTAAAGGGTTGGGTTGGTTTGGGCTGCTGAAAGGGGAGAGGGTGTGGGCTAAGGATTTGGGCCAAAATTGGTCGGACAATTAGCCTAGAATTGGGCTAGTTTTGAAACCTTTGAAAATTAATTAAAAATAAATTATTAAAACCACTAATAAATGGTAAAATTAATATTTATACTGTAAACTATTTTAAAATAATAGCTCAAAGTTATTAAAAAAAAATGATACTTTATCATAAATAATATAACAAACGCAATTATTTGCAGAATGTAGGCCATTATTGCAAAATTAGATAAATAGCTTAAAAGGCTAATGTAGAAATAGAATAAAATATTTAAAATAATTCATGGATGCAAAAAATAATAATTTTGGGCAATTAAGACATCATAAAAATAATTTAAATGATAATTATTAGATATTTATATGATAAAAATGTAGAAAGAAATTAATTTAGAGCTTTAAAAATTATGGAAAATTATGAGGGCAAAATTGGGTATCAACAACTACCCATATGCTTCAAATCTCCAACCTGACCAATGATGACTTGCTGTACCACTTCATAGACGGGTTGCAAAATTGGGCTAAGCAGTAGTTGCAACGCCGACAATTAAGGAGATACAACAACAATACTCCAAGACTCGAGATTCCATAAAGTTGAGTGGCCGTCAGGGCTACGCCGAGAAGAAGGCACATGCCGAGAAGAAGGGATGCTACATATGCGGAGGGTCGACGCCTTCAGGAATTGTCACGACATAACGAGCCTCAACGCCATGGTTCGTGAACGGAATGAGCAACCGGAAGGAGAGAGTTCGATAAGCGCATAGTTGGTATGATTGGATTATGTGGTGTTGTCACGAAGCAAGATATCCAATCTACCGAGAATGACAATCAGTACATGGATCTCACAATCAACAACAAGACTGCTCGTGCAATGGTGGATACTGGAGCAACTCATAATTTCGTGACTGAGGCTGCCGCAAAAAGACTAGGATTGAAGCTTACTCCAACCAACTATCGCTTCATGACTGTGAATGCCGAGCTACAAAATGCTAGTGGGATAGTAAATGGAGTTGTGTCAAATTGGGAACTTGAAAAGGTATGACAAATTTTACTATAACCGCTATGGATATCGTCGACATCATACTGGGGCAAGAGTTCTTTAGACATTGTCATATTTTGATCGACCCCTACCTCCAACGTCTCTTGGTTATCAAGTGAGAAGGAGCTTTCATGGTACCTACAATGACTATGCCATACAGACAGAGCCAAGCACAACTTTCAGCTATGTAGGTTGTCAAGGGGATCAAGAAGGGGGAGCCGACGATCGTGGCAACCATTGCGAGTATGGAGGAAGACAAGGGATTTCAAGAGACACTGCCGCCTTGCATAGAGAAGTTACTTGAGTAAAATAAAGATGGAATGCCCGAGAAGCTACCTAAGCACTTGCCGCCTAGGTGAGTTTCTTCCGCTTGCTCCGCAGTACGAGTTGGAGCGAGGGGCTAAGACACCCGCATTTGCCCCAGATCGTATGGTACCGTTCGAGCTAGAGGAGCTCAGGAAACAATTGAAAGAGATGCTAGATGCTGGTCACATTCGCCCATCAAAGGCACATATCAGCGCACCAGTATTGTTCCAAAAGAAGAAGGATGGATCGATGTGCTTGTGCATAGACTACCGAGCACTTAATAAGGTCAGAGTGAAGAATAAGTACCAGATCTCTCTCATTTCTTACTTGTTCGATAGACTTGGGCTAGCGAAGTACTTTACCAAGGTGGATCTTCGCAAGGGATACTACCAGGTTCGCTTTGCATAAAGGGATGAGCCGAAGACAGCATGTGTGACGAGATTCAGAGCATTTGAGTGGTTGGTGATGCCCTTCGGCTTAACCAATGCACCGGCCACATATTGCACCTTTATGAAAAAGATTTTCCATCCCTACCTTGGTTAGTTCGTGGTAGTGTAACGACCCAGCCGGTCGTTTCATGAGTTACAACTTCGTTTTCCCTATTTCTGCTTCCTTATGTGTTGTTCAGCTGTATTTCATCGTATCGTGTTGGTTGTTCTGTGTTCGGAGTGGTCTTGGAGTGGAATGAGACACTTAGTCTCTTATTTAGAAGCTTAAGTTAGAAAAGTAAACATGATGCTGACTTATGTGTAGAAGATCTCGAATGTGAATTCTAATGGTTAAGATAGCTTCATTAGGTGATTTTAGACATAGAAGCATGTTCGGAATGTAATTTGGAGGACTGTGGTAGATTTAGGCTTGAATTGGCGAAACTGGAAATTTGGCGTTTTCCGGTCGGTAGTGGAAATATTGATATCGAGGTCGGATTGGAATTTTTGAAATTGGAGTAGGTCCGTTATGTCATTTGTGACGTCTGTGCAAAATTTCAGGTCAATCGAATAAGGTTTGATAAGTTTCGGCATCGTTTGCGAAATACGGAAGTTTGGAAATCCTTAGGCCTGAATCCGAGGGTGATTTGGTGTTTTATTGTTGTTTTGCGCGTTTCGAGGGTTTGAATAAGTTTGAATGGTGATATGTGACTTTTTGTCAGGTTTGGTTGAGGTCCCGAGGTCCTCGGATTGATTTCGGAAGGTTGACGGATCAAGGATTGGATTTGAGGAAGTGCTGAAGATTTCCTTCAGCTTTCTTAACCACACCTGCTTAGTGGGGACCGCAGGTGCGAGGTTTGCAGAAGTGGGAGAGCAGCCGTAGAAGCGGCCAAGGCTAAGGAATCCTGGAGCTGCAGGTGCGGAAGGAGGAACGCACCTGCGTGACCGTAGGTGCCGGTATTTGGACGCAAATGCGGTTAAGGGCGGTTAAGTGGAAACCGCAGATGCGGTTGGTTTGACCGCAGAAACAGCGTCACAGAAGCGACTTATGGACCGCAAATGCAGAAGTTCTGGGCAGAATGTATATAAATTCTCCTTCGCGAATTTCAGTTCATTTTTCACCATTTTTTGGCGAGTTTGAAGCGTAGAGCAGTGATTTCAAGAGGGAATTGAGGGGTATTAGTGAGGTAAGTTACTTGGACTTTATTATTTTTGTTTGTAATCGTTTTTCCACTATTTAATCATGGAATATTAGTGGGAATTTTGGATAGAAGTTGAAGGGGGTTAGGTCTTGAGTTTTGGAGAGTTTTGATTGAGGATTTGAGGGACCATTTGAGGTCCGATTTTGATGATTTCGGTATGTATAGACTCGGGAGTGAAAGGAGTTCCTAGTTTTGTAATTTTTGTCGGATTCCGAGACGTGGACCTGGGGGCCGTGTTTGGGTGAATTTCGGGATTTTGGGTTGCATTTGATAATTTTCGTGTGGAATTCATTCCTTTTGTGTATATTGATGATAAAATACATATTTTGGTTAGATTCAGAGCATTTGGAGGCCGAGTCGAGAGGCGAGGGCATCGCGGGTTAGAGTTTTGTCCGGTTTGAGGTAAGTAATGACTGTAAATCTTGTCCTGAGGGTATGAAACCCCGGATTTCACATCGTTTCACTATTTTGAGGTGATGCACACGCTAGATGACGAGCGTGAGGGTGTGCACCGTTGGGGATTGTGACTTGGTCCATCCCGTAGCAACTATTAAGTTGCGTATTTGATTGAAAACTATTTGATACTTGTGTGCTCTAGAAAGTATTACTATGTTTTGGGCTGAATGCCATATTTGGGCCTCGTGCCAAGCTGTTTGGACCCTTAGGGGCTTTTTACTACTATTTCCTCACTGTTTTGATTCAATATTCGTACTCAGTCATGCCATGTTTTACTGATTTCATAACTTAGTCTTATTTACTCATACTTGATGCATAAACTGATATTTTGGGCTGAGCACCATGTTTTATTGATAGCCCGAGTGGCTTGAGAGGTTTCTGACTACGTAAGGCCGAGGGCCTGTGTTGTGAGGATATCATGGGATCGGGCTGCACGCCATAGCATGTTGTACTAATTTATGATATATGAGAGGCTGAGGGCCTGATTTATTACGCCACGAGATGTCTTGTTATAGAGCTTGGGCTGTAGGAGTCCCTCCAGAGTCTGTACACCCCCGGTGAGCGCGGGTACCCTGAGTGAGTTATTGATATTGCCTGAGGGGCTGTTCTTGATTCATGTTAGTGCCCGAGGGGCTGATTACGAGCGATTGTGAGGTTGCTCGAGGGGCTGTTCTTGATTCATGTTGTGCCCGAGGGACTGATTACGAGCGATTGTGAGGTTGCCCGAGGGGCTGATTCTAAGATATGTTATGCCCAAGGGGCAGTTTATGATTCATGTTTTACCCGAGGGGCTATTTATGATTTTCATCTCTTTTACTCTAAGCTTCATTGAACCTCTGTTGAAACTGTTGGAAAAATATATTCAAAGGATTTTTATTGAAATTGGATTTTTACGAGATGATTTGGTAAATGCACAGTTTTGAAAAGCATACCGTACTTACTGTGATTTTATGATGTGGATTTATGTGTTTCTTACTGCTCAGTCTTTATTTACTTTTATTACTTACTGAGTTGGCGTACTCACATTACTCCCTTCACCTTGTGTGCAGATCCAGGAGTTGCGGGTCGTGATAGCGAGCGCTAATCTTTCATCCGTTGCGGATATTCGGAGTCGCCAAGGTAGCAACATGGCGATCGCAGCCTTGCTCTTCTCCCTCTTATCTTCCTTAGACTATATTAGTATTTCCAGACTGTGATAGTCTTAGTTGTATTTAGACAGTCCTTAGTAGATGCTCGTGACTTGTGACACCCCGATATTGGGCCTTTATTCTTTCTGCACTTGATATTTAGGCTTATGCTGTGAAGTTTTATTAATTAATAGTTCAAAACATCCTTATTATGAAATATCGCTTTGTTTTGGGATTGTGTTAGCTGGCCTAGTTTCATGATAGGTGCCATCACGATCGAGTTGGTTTTAGGGTCGTGACAAGTTGGTATCAAAGCCTAGGTTACATAGGTCTCACGAGTCTTGAGCGGGTTTAGTAGAGTCTTGCGGATCGGTATGGAGACGTCTGTACTTATCTTTAAGAGGCTGCAGAACATTTAGGAAAAACTTCACATTCTTGAATTCTTGTCGTGCGAATCTGTTGATTCTGGTAACTAAACTTTTGTTATTCTATTCTCTCACAGATGGTGAGGACACGCGCTACCAGTCAGGATAGACGACCACCAGTACCACCAGTTGGGTCCACTAAAAGCCGAGGTCGCGATCGAGGTAGTGGTAGGGGCGGAGGTTAGACCGTACATCAGCTAGGGCAGCACCTGCAGATCTACCAACTGCCCCAGGTCATGATCAGGTCCTAGTTGCGGATGCCCCAGCAGGACCAGCTCAGGAACCAGCTGTGCCTATTGTTATTCCAGGCCTTCAGGAGCCCCTAGCTCATATTCTATCAGTGTGCACTGACCTGGCTCAGGCGGTCTCTGTTACTACAACAGCAACTACTTCTCAGGCTGGGGGAGGCACTCAAACTCCCGCCGCTCGCACACCTGAGCAGGTTGTACAGGGACTTCAAACATCGATGGCACCTCTAGCCCAGCCGGTTGCAGCTGCTCAGAACTATGTAGCTCCTGTTATGCTAGAGGACGAGCAGCGCAGATTGGATATGTTTGGGAGACTCCAGCCTCCGTCATTTAGTGGTGCTGAGGGTGAGGATGCACAGGATTTCTTGGATAAGTGTCAGAGGATGCTTGGGACCGCAGGTATTCTGGAGACCTGTGGGGTCTCATTAACTACTTTCTAGTTCTACGGGGCTGCAATTAGTTGGTGGGAGGTTTACGAGAGGCGTAGGCCAGTTGGCGCAACGCCCCTTTCTTGGCAGCAGTTCTCCGTTCACTTTCTGGAGAAGTTTGCACCTGAGTCTCACCGAGAGGAGCTGCGCAAGCAGTTCGAGCAGCTTCGTCACGGTGATAGGTCTGTTACACAGTATGAGATGCGGTTCTCCGAGTTGGCTCGTCATACGGTCTGGTTGGTTCCCACAGATTGAGAGAGGATCAGGAGGTTTATAGACGGCCTCGGTTTTTTGCTTTGGTTGCTTATGACCAGAGAGAGGGTGTTTGGTGCCCCATTTGATGAGGTTGTCGACATTGCTCGACAGATTGAGATGGTTCGTGGTCAGAAGAGGGTTGAGAAGGAGGCCAAGAAGCTTGGTGGTCAGGGTGGATTCAGTGGTGCTCCTCATGGGGGTCAGTTTCAGCACGGCAGAGGCCGTCCATTCATGCATGCTCAGTCAGCTCGCCCAGTTCATCGTGGGGCATCATTGGGCCATAGTTTCCAGAGTTCTCATCAGGTCCATTCATCACTTAGTGCCCTTCCAGCCCAGAGTTCGTGTCATGCCCCAAAAATCGAGGAGCACGACCGGCGCTCAACCGGGTAAACCCGACTAAGCAAGCCTGTTAGGTTTCATTCTACCCAAACTAATACATGAATAAATTGGAGATGGACTCCATTAATCATACTTAGTAAGTATTTCATTAACAACTTCCATTTCATTTCCATTAGCAGCTTAAAACATAATTATCAAAATATTACAAGTTTTATAAATCTTTGCCAAACATCAATATTTCTACTTTAATTCCAATACCCGACATTACCCACAACCTGTCTACGGAGATTCAAAACACAACTGAAGAGTAATGTAATATGGAAATGCCGGTAACAAGGCTCCGTCTATAGCTCAAATACAAAGTACATGATGAACAAATGAAACAGGACCCCAAAACGAAGTGGGGCTCACCAAGTCAGCTTAACGGATGATGCGGCACTAGCTGCGACCAACACTGCCTGCAATAGAAACACCTACATCCATTTAAAGACGTAGCGCCCCCGGCAAAAGGGACGTTAGTGCCATCGAATAGCACTAGTATGTATAACTAAACACCATCTAGTTAGAAAGAACTTTCATACAAAAATAAGGAAATCACAAGTATAACTCAAAAGCTTTAAACGATCACAACCTTATCAATAATAAAGAATCATACAATTTTCACATCATGTTTCCATAGCCTTTAGTTTGGGGCATTTCACACTATTCATCATTGTTCACAATACCACCGCTATCTTGAGCGGAGTCCGATCTCGACCCGATCGGGTAGGTTGCCTCATATGAGACATATACTTCAATCACAATCTCATTTTCCATTCATTCACAATACCGCCGCTATCTTGAGCGGAGTCCGATCTCGGCCCGATCGGCTAGGCCGGCTTACCAAGGCATTGTTCCCTTCTCATTAATCCATTCGTTTCACATATATCATTTCATACGCACTTGGGGCCACAACTTATCACATCATTCTTGGCACTAGGCCGCATTTTACATCGTTCCCCATTTTAATATTAGCTTTGCCATTTAGGACAGTAGGTGCACACAAGAGCAATTTAAATTGTAAGCATAGATAAGACTTCACGTAGATGGCACACCAATGCAACTTCAATCTAAGTTTAAGGTCTAAGCATTTCAATACATAATTCATATCTTTTGCCCCTTTCAAGTTATCAAGATAGCACGTTGATCACGTTGAGACACATCTTTCACGCATATAAGGTTACAACACCGATTCATGTAAAATAACAATCAATGCAACAATTCAACTTTAACCTTACCATATTCACACAAACACCGATGAAGCTCAATTTCTAAAAGATGGGGTTATAGCCATACATACCTTGTTTAAGCTTTCCTTAAGTTACTACGACGTTTCGGAAATTCTAGCAATCCCAATCTACTTTGAGACATAACAAAATTGAACACAAATTAGGAAGGTATTCATGGTTTCAACTCATTTGAGTATTTTATCAAACACAAGTTGAGCATCTGATTTAAAATCTCTTCTACAAGGTTTCCTTCATTCCCCAAACCAATCTTTACTTATCTATGTTCAACAATCTTCCCACAAATCTAATTTGTACATGCATGAATACATAATGCTATTACACCGAAGAATCATACCTCAATAACCCATCTTATGCCCCAAACTCGAAATTAAAGTCTAATGTATAGAACCTTACCTCTTAGATGAAGAACATGTGATCGGTTTCCTTGATTCTTGAAGATTGATGGAAGATTGAATGGTTAGAATGTTAGGCTCCCTCGTTCTCTCTCTAAAATTCTCTTAACTCCCTCTAAAATCATCAGAATATCGCCCCAAATGAAACCCCAAAGCCTATATATTAAAATGGGGTTGGGTCATGAAAATAGGAAGATTAACCCTCCGAATTCGGGTCTGCAGTCGCATAATGGACTGCAGAATGGGTACGCAGACGCGTTGCAAAACCCAGTGCCCAAAACTGGGCTACACTGGTCCTATTTGCGACCATATTTGCGATCGCAGATCAATTATGCGGACCGCATAGTGGTTTTGCGATTGCAGATTTGACACAGGATCGCATTTTTTCCAGCCTTTGGTAATTTGATCATAACTTTGTGTAGGAATGTCCAAATCAAAAACGGTTTGAAGCATTGGAAACTAGTCTCGAAGGCCTTTCATTTGATAGGTTGTTCATCACATAAGACCTTATATATATATAGATATTCTCGTTCAAAGTGTGGACTTGTGCAAACTCATTTGGAATTTTAGCCCATTATGATATTTTCTAACTTGACTTAGACTTAGGCCTCCCATTAGACCCCACATTACTTATTATAAGACTTATACACTTATTTACCAAATCCAAATGATTCCCATCATGTTAATAGCACATAAAACATTATAATTAGCCTACACGGCCCCAGGAAATCCTAATTTACTTAGCGAAAATTTCCGGGGCCTTACAGTTTGTCCCGTGCTCCATCAGTTTAGGGCTCTTCCATGCCAGGTTCTTCTTCTAGTCATCCCGGTGCTTAGGGGTTCCCTTCAGTCCTTGTCTCCAGCACCAGGGGGTTGTTATGAGTGTGGAGAGTTGGGGCATATGTGGAGGCAGTGTCCTCATTATCATGGGGGTCCGCCTCAGCAGAGGAGTCAGCAACTGACTTCAGCACCAGTTACTTCACCACCTACCCAGTCAGCTTGAGGTGGAGGACAGTCAGCTAGGGGTCACCCTAGAGGGGGAGGTCGATCAGGTGGTGGTCAGGACCATTTCTATGCACTCCCAGGCAGACCAGATTCTATTGCTTCAGATGTTGTGATTACAGGTATTGTCTCAGTCTGCCACAGAGATGCCTCTATGTTATTTGACCCTAGTTCTACTTTTTCATATGTTTCATCATATTTTGCTCGTTATTTGGATATGCCCCGTGAGTCTCTTGTTTCATCTGTTCGTGTATCTACACCGATGGGCGATACTATTGTTGTGGACCGCGTATATCAGTCGTGTGTGGTGACTATTAGGGGTTTGGAGACTCGAGTGGACCTTCTGTTGCTTTGTATGGTTGATTTTGATGTGATATTGGGCATGGATTGGTTATCTCCGCGTCGTTCTATTTTGGACTGTCATGCTAAGATAGTGATGTTGGCCATGTCGGGTGTGCCATGGGTTGAGTGGCGAGGTTAGACGGATTATGTTCCCACTAGGTTGATTTAATTTTTGAAGGCCCAGCGGATGGTTGGGAAGGGCTGTCTTTCTTACTTGGCCTTCGTGAGGGATGTCAGTGCAGAGACTCCTACCATTGATTCAGTCTCGATAGTAAGGGATTTTCCAGATTTGTTTCCTGCAGACCTGCCGGGCATGCCACCGAACAGGGATATTGACTTTGGTATTGATTTGGTGTCGGGCACTCAGCCCATTTCTATTCCACCGTATCGTATGGCACCGGCGGAGTTGAAGGAGTTGAAGGAGCAGCTTCCTGAAATCCTTGATATGGGGTTTATTCGGCCTAGTGTATCGCCTTGGGGTGCGTCTGTTCTATTTGTGAAAAAGAAGGATAGCACGATTAGGATGTGCATTGATTACAAGCAGTTGAACAAAGTTACAATCAATAACAAGTATATTTTGCCTTGTATTGATGATTTATTTAACCAGCTTCAGGGAGCGAGGGTGTTCTCCAATATCAATCTCAGGTCGGGGTATCACCAATTGAAGATCAGGGACTCGGATATTCTTAAGACAGCTTTCAGGACCCGATATGGTCATTATGAGTTCATTGTAATGTCTTTTGTGCTTACTAATGCCCCAACAACGTTTATGCATTTGATGAGCAGCGTGTTTCGGCCCTATCTCGATTCGTTTGTTATTGTATTCATTGATGATATTCTGGTATACTCGCATAGCCAGGAGAGCACGCTTAGCATTTGAGAGTTGTATTGCAGCGGTTGAGGGAGGAGAAGATTTATGCAAAGTTCTCTAAGTGTGAGTTTTGGCTCAGTTTAGTGGCTTTCTTGGGGCACATGGTGTCCAGTGAGGCTATTCAGGTTGATCCGAAGAAGATAGAGGTGGTTCAGAGTTGGCCCAGACCGTCCTCGTCCATAAAGATTCGTAGTGTTCTTGGTTTGGCGGGTTATTATCGACCGTTTGTTCAGGGATTTTCATCTATAGCATCAACCTTGACCGAATTGACTCAAAAAGGTGTTCCTTTTAGGTGGTCGAACGAGTGCGAGGCGAGCTTTCAGAAGCGCAAGGCTGTCTTGACCACAGCTCCAGTGTTAGTTTTGCCATCAGCTTCAGGTTCATATACAATATATTGTGATGCTTCCAAAGTTGGTATTGGGTATGTGTTTATGTAGGAGGGTAAAGTGATTGCTTAAGCTTCTCGTCAGTTGAAGCCCCATGAGAAGAACTACCATGTTCACGATTTGGATTGGGCTACTATTGTTCACGCATTAAAGATTTGGAGGCATTATCTCTATGGTGTGTCTTGTGAGGTGTTTACTGATCATTGTAGCCTCCAACACTTGTTCAAATAGAAGGATCTCAATTTAAGACTGCAGAGATGGTTGGAGCTGCTAAAGGACTATGATATTACTATTTTGTACCATCCGAGGAAGGCCAATGTAATGGTCGATGCCTTGAGTAGGAAGGCGGTGAGTATAGGTAGTTTGGCGTATATTCCTGTTGGGGAGAGACCTCTTGTCGTTGATGTTCAGGCATTAGCCAATCGACTTGTGAGGTTGGATATTTCGGAGTCGGATCTTAGCTTGTGTGGTTTCTCGATCTTTCTTGTATGATCGCATCAGAGAGTATGATGATCCTCATTTGTTTGTCCTCAAGGACAAAGTTCAGCATGACGATGCCAGAGATGTGACTATTGGTGATGTTGGGGTATTGAGAATGCAGGGTCGGATATGTCTGCCCAATGTAGATGGGCTTCGGGAGTTTATTTAGGAGGAGGCCCATAGCTCGCGGTATTCCAGCTATCCGGGTGCCGCGAAGATGTATCAGGATTTGAGGTAGCAATACTGGTGGAGAAGAACGAAGAAAGATATAGTGGGATTTGTAGCTTGGTGTCTCAATTGTTAGCAGGTGAAATATGAGCATCAAAGACTGGGTGGCTTGCTTCAGCAGATGGATATTCCAGAGTAGAAGTGGGAGCAGATCACCATGGATTTCGTAGTTGGACTTCCACAGACTTTGAGGAAGATCGATTCTATTCGGGTGATTGTGGATCGACTGACTAAGTTCGCGCACTTCATTCCTGTGTGTACTACCTATTCCTCAGAGCGGTTAGCTGAGATTTATATCCGAGAGATTGTTCGCCTGCATGGTGTCCCAGTTTCCATCATTTAAGATAGAGGTACTCAGTTCACATCGCAGTTTTGGAGAGCCGTACAGCGATAGTTGGGTACTCAGGTTGAGTTTAGCACAACTTTTCACCTCAGACAAGATGGGCAGTCCGAGTGCACTATTCAGATATTGGAGGACATGTTGCGCGCTTGTGTCATTGATTTTGGGGGTTCATGGGATCAGCTTCTACCGCTCGCGGAGTTTGCATATAACAACAGTTATCAGCCGAGTATTCAGATAGCTCCATATGAGGCTTTATATGGGAGACGGTGTAGATCTCTAGTAGGTTGGTTTGAGCCGGGCAAGGCCAGGCTTTTGGGTACAGATTTGTTATAGTATGCCTTGGATAAGGTGAAAATGATTCAGGAGTGGCTTCGTACAGCGCAGTCGAGACAAAAGAGTTATGCTGATGGGAAGGTCCGTGATGTGTCATACATGGTTGGGGAGAAGGTTCTACTGAAGGTTTCACCCATGAAGGGTGTTATGAAATTTGGGAAGAACGGTAAATTGAGTCCTCGGTTCATTGGTACTTTTGAGGTGCTTCGGAGGATTGGGGAGGTGGCTTATGAGCTTGCCTTGCCACCTAGCTTGTCGAGTGTGCATCCAGTATTTCATGTTTCTATGCTCCGGATGTATATTGGCGATCTGTCTCATGTTTTGGATTTCAGCACGGTTCAGTTAGATGGGGATTTGACTTATGATGTGGAGCCAGTGGCTATTTTGGAGCGGCAGATCCGAAAGTTGAGATCAAAGGAGATAGCTTCAGTGAAAGTGCAGTGGAGAGGTCGGCTCGTGGATAAGGCTACTTGGGAGACTGGGCGGGAGATGCGGAGTAGATATCCACACCTGTTTGAGGCTTCAGGTAAGTTTCTTGACTTGTTCGAGGACGAACGATTGTTTAAGAAGGGGAGGATGTAACGACCCGGCCGGTCGTTTCATGAGTTACAACCCCGTTTCCTCATTTCTGCTTCCTTATGTGTTGTTCAGCTGTATTTCATCGTATCATGTTGGTTGTTCTGTGTTCGGAGTGGACTTGAAGTGGAATGAGACACCTAGTCTCTTATTTAGAAGCTTAAGTTGGAAAAGTCAACTAGATGTTGACTTATGTGTAGAAGATCTCGGATGTGAATTCAGATGGTTTGGATAGCTTCGTTAGGTGATTTTAGACTTAGGAGCGTGTTCGGAATGTAATTTGGAGGTCCGTGGTAGATTTAGGCTTGAAGTGGCGAAATTGGAAATTTGGCATTTTCCTGTCGGCAGTAGAAATCTTGATATCGGGGTCATAATGGAATTTCGGAAATTGGAGTAGGTCCATTTGTCATTTTTGACGTGTGTGAAAAATTTTAGGTCATTCGGATGAGGTTTGATAGGCTTCGACATCGTTTGCGGAATTCGGAAGTTTGGAAATCCTTAGGCTTGAATCCGAGGGTGATTTGGTGTTTTGTTGTTGTTTTGTGCGTTCCGATGGTTTGAATAAGTTTGAATGGTGATATGTGACTTGTTGGCATGTTTGGTTGAGGTCCCGAGGGCCTCGGGTTTGTCGATACCCCCTTTTTCTCGCGAAATCGGGTTTATGACATCTGGGCGGACAACTCGTTTCCTTTTGGGAATTGGGTTTTGGATTGAAGAGTCGCCACCTATGATTAAGTGCATTAGGACACTATGAAGAACTTTGATTTAGAAAAACCAGAGATTGGGTAAGGGCTTGAAATCATCCCGAGGGAAAGGTGTTAGGCACCCCTCGTGATCCACTAGTGTGGTTCCCGGCCATACTATAATCGTGACTTTAAGTGCAAACAACAAATAGACAAATAAGAGTTACAAATATGAGGGGGTTTTCACATAATTGTTGTGAATGATTACAGTTAAACGAAGTTGAAGAAGTTGAAATTCGAGGGAAGAAGCAGTATTAGAGATTTTGAATAAACGAGTAGAAAAGGGGAAATTTTCACATAGTTGTTACAAATTAAAAGTAATTAAAAGCTGAAGTCTGAGAAAAGCGGTTGAAATTCTGAAATAAAGTAAACAAACAAGGGAGGGGTCCTAGGTTTATACATAATATGGATCACCCCACACAACACCCGGTAACCATTTATACACGTGGGGTTATCGCGTGGTCATCATATCCATATCTATCCTTTCCCACCCCGTTAAGGTATTAAACGCGGAATGTTCTCGTTTTAGTTATTGCATGCTATTACCCGTCCCCAAATCCTATCAGCCCCGGAGGCATTTGGGACTACTAGTCCTAAAGGGAAGGGAGATTTGGCTTTTAAGGTTTAAAAGGATAAAATTCAAAGGCGACAATCAAAACACGTAGAGCAGATATGGGGAAACACATAACAATTAAAAGGCTCAAACAGGCCTCCTCAACTTAAAGACATATTGTTTAGCATGTCTTGCACATACTGGTTATGGTCTTAATTAAACTTAAAGGAAACGTGAGGCTGACTGATTTATAACATATTTCAGATAAGAAACCCGAATCAGACCTGCTTGCTGGTTGGAATTTAACGAAGTCTGATTCCATTAACTAATTCACCTTATGGCTTGCCTAGGTGAAACCTATAGGCATGATATCTAACAATGCAGGAGTGAACTAATTTTTAAAGAAGAATACTTGTTGGTTACAAAAGCATAAGTTCCGTGGATATTAAGCAATGTTATTTACTGATTTTAGACTTATAGGCAAAATAGATGATTCAGACTTAGTTGATAGCTCCTATAGGCATGCTTTCTAGATGCTAAATGATTTTAAAACGTTTACAGTCAAAATAAAAGTGCAGAAGTCCTATAGGCATGGTGTCTAGAATGTTGTTTGTTATTCAAACCTATAAATACGTTTGCCTAGTGATAGATGCATATGCATAATTACGGAAGTCCTATAGCCATGTTATCTATGTGATATGCAGAAATGCGGAAACCTACAGACATGGTTTCTATATGAAATGCAGAAAGCTATAGACATGGTTCTTATAAAATGCAAAGTGTAGAAACTTATAGGCATTGTTTCTATATGAAAATGCAGAAAGCTATAGACATGGTTCTTATAAAATGCAGAAGTGTAGAAACTTATAGGCATTGTTTCTATATGAAAATGCAGAAAGCTATAGACATGGTTCTTATAAAATGCAGAAGTGTAGAAACTTATAGGCATGGTTTCTATATGAAAATGCAGAACCTATAAACAGGATTTCTATATGAAATGCAGAACTAAAAGCAGGACATGATTGCAGAAGTGTATTAAGTTCCTATGAACATGATATCTACCCCTTTTGCATGCATGATGTACCCTCCCCTTTTCACTAAAAGCCCCAATAGTTATTACAAGATTATTACATCCAGAATTGAATAAGAAAAAAAAAGTAAAAATTACATCAGAAAAACTAGAAAAATTCCAACCAAGGAGAGCCTGATTCAGTCTTCTGTCTAAAGCATGAAGTAAACCAACCCCAAAGATCAGATTTCCAAAGCCTTTCTCTTATTTGGGATGTATCAGAGTTCCCTAAGAGTCTCAAGTGGACTCCGGGCAGTGCATACACCCAAATTCATTGCAGAATCGAATTATAGTGTGGAAGGGCCAACCCTCAAATGTCCAAGTTCAGAGGGAACTCAAGGTCCCAAAGAAAGGCTCATAGGAGGGGCAGAACTTAGAAGCTAGGAGAGAGTGTGGGTGCAATAGAGGGGATTCTGGGGAAAGCCAAGACAGGCTGGTGGTCATACCCAGCAATTGGAGGTGCTGGCACACCCCGACCAGCCTGTTTAGACACATTTTGTTTGGGAGTTAGGATCCCTTAAAGGATCTAGTCCAAACATGAGCAGCAATTTGGATGTTGCCATGTTCTGAACTTTAACTCAAACACATAGAGGGGAATATGGGTATAAGGATTCGCAGTAGAAACAGATGCAAAGAGGACAACATACATATTTAACACTGAGCATAAACAGCAAAGTAGACAGGATTGTAGAAGCTGTAAAATAAACACATTGGGATGAGGCTGAAAACTAAATTAGAACATACCAGTTTCAGGGAAACAAGAGAAAGAAAGCAGTAGTCTTGTAAAGCCAAATTGCATGTAATAGTCAGGATGCTATGATTAGAAAACTATGCTACTTTAGTGGTGTATAGTATTAAAATGAAAAGCTGTGTAATTTAAAGTGTCTGAAAAGTGTCGAATTCAAGGTGTGTGAAAGTATTGAATTGAGAGTTGTTTGATCGTGTTCTCTCTCTGTTATGTTAAAGAAGGCCATGTATTTATAGTGTAGAAAGCAAGCAGAAATAGGTAAGAAAATAGTTTGGAAACCAATTTCACAAGGTTTCCCTTTAATTAAGGGATTGTGATTTCAAACGGGTAAAAATTATTAAGGAAAGGAATTAAATAAACACTTTGTGTAAAGCATGCAATTGAGGGCAAATACATAAAGGTTATTTAAGGACAGGGTTTTGACAATACACGGTTTGTGCAAATAAGGCAAGGGAATCAATTAACAGCCAGTAAATCACAAAGTCTGAAATTTGTTATGAATGAACCAAGTCATAAAAGAGGAAGAAGGGTTTTACATGTATAGAGTCACATAGGAAATCAGTGAAAGATGGAAAGAAATCAATTAAGCTATATTCAGAAGGAAATTTACACTACTTGCAAATTTGAAAACCATTTAGAGGAAAATTCATCGTATATAAGGAGCATGTGAGCACGAAAGAAAGCTGTCGTGTAAATCACTAGAAAAGTCCAGTAACAGAGTTTAGAGGAGTTTATCAAAAAGTCAGAATCATATGAAACTCTGAAATTGACCTAAAAGAGTTGGGGGTTTTGAAATAAGAAACCTAGTTCAGGCAAATCATAAAGAGAGAGCAAGCAATTGGATCAAAACATGTATAGAGGTTTCAGAAAAGAACTGAAGCTTCTACCATGCTTCCTCCAGCAACAGATTTCATGAGAAACATGATGGCAAAGCAACATGCAATCATAGTAGAAGGATTCAAAGAACATAGTGACAAATACTGATAAGAACAGAAGAAGCATGCTTAAAAGGATCTTTCAGGAGATCTTTAACAGGGCTTTATAGCAGGCAAACAGAGAAGCTTAAAACTCAGTAGGAAAATGCAGTAGAAGAACACAAGAATACCGAAAAAGTATAGCAGACAAGCATATAGGAGAACACAGTAAGATAAACACATAAGAACATGGTAAAAATACAGTTGAGAATTCTACGATACCATAGTATAGGAAAACACGGTGAGACAAACACATAAAAGATGATACAAGAACACACTAGAGGCAAACACACGAATAACAAAGAAAAAATCATAAAAACACTTAACGTTTCAGAAAACCCTTAGATCGAAAAGAAGCAGTTTTGAAAGTGATTTTTGAAAGCAAAGCTAGGGAAATTGTTTGAAAACTCAAGTAGAGCATAGATACACAACAGATCTAAAAAGAATCGGAGAAAACCTCGAAGGATTAGGGTTTCAGAAGAACCCTAGAATGAGAAAATGTCACGCCCCAAAAACTTAGGGACATGACCGGCGCTCGACCGGGTAGCCCCAGTCAAGCGGACCTGGGTGCCTTTCCTATCCCACGTGTTACACCGTGTTTTCATTACTCATTAATCAAAGGAAATAGCCATTTATAATTAAGACACCTTTTTTACGAAATATAAATAACAAACATGGTTACTTAGCGTGGTTTACAACTTACATCGCCCAACATACAAAATACATATTACATAAGTTCATAACCCACATTTCCTGTCTACGGAGCCTCTAAGGATGCAAAAGGATGATACAATACTTGCCGGTAACAAGGCTCCAGCTATACCTTACACAAATACCCAAAACAAGACTCCAAAATAAAAGCGGCATGAGCCACGCAGGGCCCCGGGAGGAAAGGGGCTCACCAATTCAGCTGACGGGAAGTGAAGGAGTGCTACGGTCGGTGGACTGGAGTACCTGCTATAGATCCACCTACAATCATAACACGAATGTAGCGCCCCCGGCAAAAGGGACGTCAGTACATTTGCATTGTACTGGTATGTATGAACAAACTTTGCCCCAAGTAAACTCAAACAATACACAAGTAACGAGCAGGAATAGAATCAACAATCAAATACACATGAAAGGAACAATCAAGCCAAACAAGTTTCACAATCTCTCCTTTTTCCCCTTTCAACATTATCACATCAATGATTTCAATAGTTATTTCGATCACTTTTTCCACCCTTATTACCTCGGCCACCCTTATTACCTCGGCCACCCTTATCAACACAACCCACACCTTATTACTTCGTGTTGGGGCGCGCAACCCGATCCCACCGGACAAATCACATTTCACCTTATCACCACAACCCACACCTTATTACTTCGTGTTGTGGCGCGCAACCCGATCCCACCGGACAGTCACAATTCACGAACAACAAAAACAACAATTCACAAAGAAATTCCATAACTATCAATACCATTTCCATCAAATACAATAGCTCATGTGCAATTTAAGTCACAACGATAATTGCCCACGACAAGCCATATATGTTATTACCACAGTTGTTTCAATTGCATCAATTACGATTTCTTTCCATCATTTGTTACACAGCTCTTACCACATAAACACATTCACACACACACATCACCGTTATATCGGGAGACTTAACCAAGAACACTCAAGGCATAGCAATCACAAGAATTCACAAAAATTTCACATAGGCATCACATACCAAGTATTCGTACGCCAAACAAAGTGACTTTACAAAGGTCAAGGTTAGCCATACATACCTGGAGCCGAATTCCCTTCTTGACTTCTACTTCCAACTCACCAAATAGTCTAGCAACGTCAATCTAGTTCACAAGTTGACACATATAACATAGAATTTAAGCTCACAATTTCTACCCGAACTTATTTAGGTTATCAACCCTTCTTTTACCATTCTTTACTCCTACCCATTTCTTCTTACTAGATTTTTGGTTTTAAAGGACATGTGTGTATTTCAACTTTGTTTTCAAGAATCAATGCATAAGAATCCCCCTTTTTGTTTAAATATGAAAACCAATGAAAAAGGGTTGGGGATTTTACCTGCAAGAACGGAAATGAAGACAATTACTTGAAATTTCCCGGGCCTGGGTGACTTTGAAAATCAAATTGGTGAAGATGAACTTTCTCTCTTTCCTCTCTCTTATTTTGTTCAGAAAGTATGTTAAAATGAGGGATTGGGGTGTTTTATTAAAAGGGGGTCGGGTTTAAAATTTAGAAAAAATAGTAGCCCGAGTCAGGTTTGCGGTCGCACTTTGCGATCGCAGAGAGGAAATGCGATCCGCATAATGGACCGCAAAAGTGCTACAAAACTATGAACATTCTGTTTGGGTTTGCGTCCGAAATGCGGTCCGCATACACGATTTGCGGTCGCATAATGCACCGCATTTTTTACCTCAAATTTGACTGGCACATGGACTCATTTTGCGATAGAAATGCGGTCCGCATGTCAATTATGCGATCGCATAATGGACCGCATTTTGACCTCAATTTTAACCAAACCACTAACTCAATCTGCGGCAGAAATGCGGTCCGCATACTTGATTTGCCACCGCATTCTGGACCGCAAAATAGCACTTTTCTGGAAAACGTTGATTCTTTGATTTCTGAATGCTTAGATCAGTACAAAGAGTCCGGACCGCAGCGAGCTGAATTTTTTACGGGGCCTTACATCCTCCCCCACTTAAAATCATTCGTCCTCGAATGAGGATCTTGAAAGTCAGTTGGTTTTGAAAAATAGGATATGCGAACTCCCAATTTTCACTAACTACCGTATTTTTAGAAAAATTTTTCCAGAGTTTCCTTTGTAATTAGGCTTATCTACTTGTCAGAGAGCCCCCGAAACATATTTCCAAGCACCATTACACAATTCCAATTATCCGTACAACTGGTATACAATTGATTACCTCAACAATTTGCACATATTGAATCACTTGTTACATTTTGCACATAAATTTGTCACTTCAATGAGTCCCATACAATTTAACCACTTCAACATACTATATGCATTTCAATTTATCATTACCAATCTATACTACCATTAACCATCCACTTATCACAAAAACTTTCATTTATCAAAAGGGGTTGCACATGACTCAAATAATCACAACACTTACAATTCTTGCACAACTTAAGGAGTTACAATAGTAAAGCATTTAGAAGGAAAAGATGGGGTGTCTTTGCACCAATTTGGACACAATATCAGTTTGTTTAGAGATAAGAGTTCGCACGATTACTACTAGACTTATTCGAGCAGGTGGGGGTATTTTTCCTTCATTTCATTTTTCCGCTTCCCATGTGGCTTCCTCAACTCGCTGACTTCGCCATAATACTTTAACTGATGCAACTTCCTTATTTCTCAATTTACGGTCTTGCCTATCAAGAATAGCAACCGGAACTTCTTCATATGACAACTCTTCATTAACCTCGATAGTCTCAACTGGCACGATGGTGGATGGATCTCCAACCACTTTCTTTAACATAGACACATGGAACACTGGGTGAACTAATGACACTTCAGGAGGCAATTCCAGCCTATAAGCCACCTGCCCTATCCTTGGAGCAATCCGATACGGCCCGACATACCTAGGACTCAACTTCCCTTTCTGTTGGCCCAAGTTCAGATGAAGTTTTGAAGATTGACAAATGAACTCAGTCATGAACCAGGTTCATCATGAGAGACACAATGGTTATCTACTTATACATGTGAGATGCACGTGAAGAAGATAAGTCTCAAGGATCAGCAGCAATATCTTCTGAACTGATCGAAAAGGTTGCATAAAGGATAAGGAGATGAAGTCTACTTATGTGAAGAGAACTAAATCCAGATCAAGAATAAGGGTTGGAGTTTGTATTGTTCTAGGACTCGAATTCGATGAAGGATCAGCAATTGAGTCTCAATCAAACTCTGATTACTAACTCTGTAAATAACAATGATTGTTCTCTTTTACAGGGGTTACACATATGCAGAAGTTAAACTAAATTGAGAGAAAAAGAGCTAGGCAATTTTGCAAGCAATTTATGTGAGATTTAAGTGTGCATTCCTGAAGCTACATGAACCAGATTGAAGAACCAATTCTATTGTGTTTATTTTTATTCTAGTTCAATTGTAGTAGATGTTTTAAAGTTGTACCTTTCCAGCTTTCATGGAAGCAATTGTATTAGGTACTTTGAGTATTCAAGTTAGAGTTAACTTGAAAGTGTCGCAGCAGTTGAGGCTGTGTGCCACACTGGGATTAGAGTTTAATTCTTAGGTTTACAAGAGTTTTGTAAATGCTGTTTTGGCTCAGTGTTTTTAGTGGAAGTTTGGGAAAATCCTACTGAGTAGTAGGTCGTGGTTTTTTCACCTTTTGAGCCAGGTGTTTTCCACGTAAAAATCTATGTGTTCTTTATTTTATGCGCTCTTAATTCCACAAACAGTAATAGTAAGTACATCTAGAAGAACCAGGTTCTTCTAGTGCAAAAATTAGGTACCATACAAATCACCCCCCTCTTGTGTGGTATTGACGTTTAGAACATCAATTGGTATCAGAGCAGGTTACCCTTGAAGAGGCTAACACCTTAGGAAAAGATCAACATGAGTGCACCACCTGGGAACTGGGAAGGGCAATCCACTGCTAGACCTCCACTTTTAAATGGTTAGTACTATTCTTAGTGGAAGAACAGGATGAGAGATCACATCATAGGGGAAGACTATGAACTTTGGGACATAGTCACTGATGGTCCCCTAGCAACCACAAAGAAGAATGCTGAAGGAGTTGATATGCCAAAGACAAGGGCTGACTGCTAAGGCCAAGAAATGGCTGGTGTGTGGACTAGGTCCAGATGAGTACAATAGGATCCAAAGCTGTACTACTGCTAAGGAGATATGGGACACTTTGCACGTGGCCCATGAAGGAACACCTCAAGTGAAAAGATCAAGAGGAACACTGCTGTATTCTCAATATGAGAATTTTACTATGAAGGAAGGAGAAACTATCCAGGAGATGTATACTAGGTTCACTACACTGACAAATGAACTTAAGTCTCTTGGAAGGGTTATTCTTGAAGAAGACAAGGTTGAGAAAATTCTGACAAGGGTTCTGCCAGTCACATGGGAAAGCAAAATCACTGCTATTCAGGAATCCAAGAATATTGCTACTCTCCGACTGGATGAATTGGTTGGAAATCTGACTGCTTATGAAATGAGAAGGCAAGCCATGAAGACGGATACACCCAAAAAGGAGAGACGCTTAGCTCTCAGAATTGCTGAAGGTTCAGATCTAGAAGATGATGAGATGGCTATGACCACTAGAGATTTTAAAAAGTACCTGATGGGAGGAAAGGGTTCTTCAAGAGGTACAATCTTCAACAAGAGAAGAGCTCTTGAGAAACAGACCAATGAGGGTTGCTACAAATGTGGTAAGACTGATCACATGATCAAAAACTACCCTCAATGGGAAATTGAGTGGAAGAAAGAAAGAACTGAACGAAGGAACAGGAAAAATGAACAGGTTCAACCAAAAAGAAACAAAGGTTCAACCAAGGCTATGGTTGCTGCTTGGGGAGAAACCTCAGATGAAGACTCAGAAGATGAAGCTGAAGAGGAGCAAGCACTGATGGCCATCGGAGAATCAGATGATGAACAAGAGATCCAAGTGAAAGGGAGGAGCCAAATATGGTATATGGATAGTGGTTGCTCAAAACATATGACTGGGGACAAGGACCAGTTCCTTTCACTTGAGAACTTAAAGGGAGGTAATGTCTCCTTTGGTAATGGAAAGAAAGGTAAGATCATTGGGGTTGGAAAGGTAGGCAAAACAGATTCTCATTCCATAGAGAATGTCTACCTGATAGATGGCTTGAAATATAGCCTAATAAGTGTGTCACAACTGTGTGACAGAGGTAACCTTGTGGCTTTTACCTCCACCAAATGCTTTATGATTAACCTTACCACTGACAAGATTGTTTTGCAAGGAAAAAGAGTTAACAATATTTACATTGTAGATTTGTCCACTCTTTCAGAAAATGAACTCACTTGTTTAAGTGTGTTGGTTAATGATCCCCTCCTGTGGCACAAAAGACTTGGTCATGCAAGTTTAAATCAGCTTAACAAATTAGTTTCTAAAGACTTGGTGATAGGGTTACCTAATATCAAGTTCAAGGAAGACAAAGTTTGTGAGGCATGTGCAAGGGGGAAGCAGGTAAGGTCATCCTTCAAAAGCAAGAAAATGGTAAGTACAACCAAGTCGTTGGACCTGGTCCATATGGATCTATGTGGTCCAATGAGAATCATGAGCAGAGGTGGAAAGAGATATGTAATGGTGCTAGTTGATGATTATTCTAGATTTACCTGGGTTCTATTTCTAACCTCCAAAGTTGAAGCATTTGACATGTTTTCTGCATTTGTTAGAAAAACTCAGAAACAATTAGGAAATCAACTTTCCTCCATTAGGTCTGATCAAGGAAGTGAATTTGAAAACTCAAAGTTTGTTGAATTCTGTGATGAAAATGGTATAGATCATCATTTCTCTGCCCCTAGGACCCATCAACAAAATGGAGTAGTTGAAAGAAAGAATAGAACTCTTGAGGATATGGCTAGAGCCATGCTACTCTCTAGTAAATTGCCTCACAGATTCTGGGCAGAGGCTGTAAACACTGCATGTTACATAATAAATAGATGCATGACTAGACCTCTTGTTGAGAAAACTCCATATGAGTTACTTAAAGGGAGAAAACCAAACTTATCCCATCTTAGGGCATTTGGTTGCAAGTGCTATGTGCACAATAAAGGAAAAGACTCCCTAGGTAAGTTTGATCTCAGAAGTGATGAGGGAGTGTTCTTGGGATATTATTCACATAGCAAAGCATATAAAGTGTTTAACAAAAGAACTTTGTGTGTTGAAGAAAGTGTGCATGTAGTATTTGATGAAACTAACATTCTTTCTGAGAGACAGGAACATGAAGATGAAGCCATTGGATTGGTAAAAGACTTGACTGAAGCATCAACTCAAGTTAAAGTGGCACCAACGGAAGGAACATGTGATGGAACAGGTTCTTCCATACAGGGCAACCTGACAGGGGGAAGAAATCAAAGAGGAATTGAGATAAACTTCTTGAAGGAACCTGTTCATGATCCTGTTCCTCAGCAAATGGCAGAAACATCTAGTAGAAGCCAGTTGGTTGTGAAACCTCACAAGTATCAAAGTTCTCAACCCATTGAGAACATTCTCACTGATCCTACATCTGGAGTTAAAACCAGATCATAATTAAAGAATCTGTGTGCTTTTGATGCTTTTCTATCTATCATTGAACCTAAAAATGTTGTTGAGGTTTGCAGGATGCAGATTGGGTGAATGCAATGCAGGATGAGCTTAACCAATTTGAAAGGAGTCAAGTTTGGCACCTAGTACCAAGACCTAAGGACAGATCAGTCATTTGCACAAAATGGGTCTTCAGGAACAAACTTGATGAAGATGGAACAGTTACAAGGAACAAGGCAAGATTGGTGGTCCAAGGTTACAGCCAGGAGGAGGGCATAGACTATGATGAGACTTTTGCTCCAGTTGCAAGACTAGAGGCAATCAGACTCCTCATAGCCTTTGCAGCACACATGGAATTCACTCTTCATCAGATGGATGTCAAAAGTGCCTTCCTTAATGGCTACCTAAAGGAAGAAGTGTTTGTGAAACAACCTCCAGGATTTGAAAGCAAGGAATGTCCTGAGCATGTGTACAAGTTAGACAAAGCTCTATATGGGCTCAAGCAGGCCCTAAGAGCTTGGTATGAACGGCTATCAAAATTCCTACTGGAGCATGGTTACAAAAGAGGTAAAATTGATAGTACCTTATTCTTAAGGGAAAAAGGTAAGGATCTCCTTGTTGTGCAAATCTATGTTGATGACATAATCTTTGGGGCCACCACTGATAAGTTAAGTAAGGACTTTGCAAAATTAATGGGGAGTGAGTTTGAAATGAGCATGATGGGTGAGCTTAACTTCTTCCTATGGTTGCAGATCAAACAAAGTCAAAATGGAACCATGATTCATTAGCAGAAGTATACAAAAGAACTAATCAAAAAGTTTAAAATGGAGGATTCTAAAGAAATAGATACACCTATTGCAACTTCTACTAAATTAGATGTTGATGAACCTGGTTCATCAGTTGATCAGAAGTTGTATAGGGGTATGATTGGTCCCTCTTGTATCTTACTGCCAGCAGACCTGATATTGTTTTCAGTGTAGGACGTTGTGCTCGTTTTCAGGCAAATCCAAAAGAGTCTCACTTGACTGCTGTCAAGAGGATATTGAGATATCTCACAGGCACTACTGATTTGTGTCTTTGGTACCCTAAAGGTAGTAATTTCAATCTAGTAGGATATGCTGATGCTAATTATGCAGGTTTCCTAGTGGATAGAAAAAGCACCTCTGGTATGGCACACTTCCTTGGTTCATGTCTTGTTTCATGGGCTACCAAAAAGCAAAATTCAGTGGCCTTATCCACTGCTGAAGCTGAATATGTGGCTGCAACTTCTTGTTGTGCTCAATTGCTATGGATCAAACAACAGTTGGTAGATTTTGGAATTGAAGTGGGATGTATACCAATATTTTGTGATAACACTAGTGCTATAAGTATGACAAAGAACCCTGTTCATCATAAAATGACCAAGCACATAGATGTTAGACACCACTTCTTAAGAGATAACTATGAAAGGATTAATCTCAATAGTATTCTGTGCTACTGATAAACAAATAGCTGACATCTTCACTAAAGCATTGAATAGGGAAAACTTTGAGAGGAACAGGTTGGAATTAGGGATGATTAAGATCACCTAAAAGAACCAGTTCAGAATGCAATGAAAAAAAAATTTGGTTAGAATTTTTGACTTTATGTAAATATCTAGACTAATTCTTACTCAGTCTCATACACTTATCAGTATACTCCTGTGACATGTGTTTATATTAATTCACTGATCCCTTACAAAGTTTTTTCTATTCTGACATTTGAGGCATAATCAAGAGAAGTTCTACTTGAAGAACCTGGTTCATCAGTATACGCTCATGAGAAAGTACAGGTATGTTTCTATACTTTGCACAATTAGAAAGATTAATTTTCCAATCATGAGCAGAAGTCCTATTGTCACCAAACTCCCAAAAATTATAATTGAACCAGTTTCATTCTCCTAGAATTCTAAGGAAAACGGGATTCTTGCCTAAAAACTGGCGTCGCCTATTAATCACTAGAGACCGGAAGTTCTAAAGTGATTAGACTCCTGATTGACTACTGCAAAAAGCTGCCGGTTACTGCACGTTTAATCATAACCCCTCTTTAAACTACACTCCACATACTCCCTTTTAGTCCATAACCGTCATTAATCTCTCCCAAGTTCTGATCATCCTCTTTCTCTCCAAAATTCCAAAAATTCTCTAGAAATCGTTCACCATGACAAACCCTCAAGATAACCCCTCGGAATTCCCCCACCAGTGTCTACCCTCAAACACATCCTCAACTACACCCCCTAGTGAAAACCCCAAACCTAGGTTTCGCCGGCAGAAAATGTTGGCAAGAAAAACTGTAGCTACTGGTTCTCTGAGAACAGCCCTAAATGAAAAGTTGAGAGCTAGCCAGAAGAAAGAGAGCCCTGCTAAAGAATCTGACTCAAGTTCTGAGTCTGAAACATTTATCTCTGCAAGCGAAGGAGAAGAACGTGGGTCTTCTGACATTGACAAAAATCAAGAAACCCCTGGTAAGGTAAATACCTGTTTTGTGTTTTCTGATGTGGTAGAAACGGTGGAAAATAGGTTTGTATTGGTTGGGTCTGTGAAAGATGTGAAGGAGGCTCTAGTAGAAGGGGAAAAAAAAGGAAAGACAAAATGCTTGCAATATGTGGAGGGGTAGAGGAAAGTGGCACCAAGTCAGGGGGAAGTGGGTCCGGCGAGGCTGCTGAAGGTCTTGTTCATTTGAGTGAACAACAAGATGAACCTAGTTCATTTGTTGAAGAAACCCTGGCTGACATCTTGAAGAAGGTTGGGGCCAGCTATGATCCAAAGAAGCGCAAGGCTTCTTCCCTAAAAGCTCCAACTGCTAGCAAAGAAAAGCAAAGTGTCATCTCCTAAGTCTACTGTCCCTTCAAAGGGAAGAGCAACTAGAAGCAGGGTTAAACAAAGTGAGGAAGAGTTGCAGAAAGCACTGGAAGAAAGCAGGAAGAAAAAGAGGGAAAAAGGAAAGGCAAAAGTTGTAGAGAGTGTTGAGGTTGTAGAAGAAGAAGAAGAAGAGATGGACCTGGTCCATCAAGAAAGAGGAACAACTGAAAAGGTTCCAACACCCAAACCAAAGAGTTCCAAGACTTCGACCAAGAAGTCATCCTCTGTACCTACATCTGCTGAGCCCTCGTTGGCTAAAAGAACTAGATCTGTTGTGAAGGGAAAACAAAAGAAAATTATTGAAGAAGAAGAATGGAGTGGAGAAGAAGAAGAGGAGGAGTCTGAGAAAGAGCATGATAGATTTGCCATCTTTGGCAGGAGAAAAATCATGAAAGGCAGGTTGTTGAAAGACCTGGAGGAGCCAGGTATGATAAGATTGGTGGATGCCCTAGCTGCACAAGGATGGAAGGACATGGTCCTTCAATTGGATGGGAAACTGGCCAGGAAGGAGTTGATTGAGTTCATGGCCAATGCCACTGTCAAGAATGGGGTTGTCACCAGCATGGTGAAAGGAGTAAAGGTGCAGTTTGATGCACCTAAATTGGGTGAGATTCTAGACATTCCCAGTGTGGGATATGATGATTATACTAGGCAAAGGTGGCCTTGTCTGGATTCTCTTCCTACTGCACTCCAAATTACCAAGAACTTTTGTGATTCTGCAACTGCTGAAGATGTGCCTGAAGCCTGGTTTGTTCGAAAGAGTGAGATGAGGGGTGAGCACAGGGTACTATTTGAGTTTGTGAACAAATGCTTGCTGCCAAGGCAGGAGAGAAGGCACACTGCCAATTACATGGACTTGGTCCTCATGGAGTGCCTTGTGAGAGGAATACAGATAAACTATACTACTTTTATTGTCAAACTACTGGATAGAGTCATTAATGGCTCCAAAGCTCATGCCACACCATATGGGTTTCTATTGACTACTGTTCTAGAAAGGCAAAATATGCCTTTGAAGATGTGGGAAATGGCATCAAGCAAGGAGCACTTTGGTGTCAAGACTCTTATAGCTTGTGACTATCCAGTGAATGCTACCCCAGTTGAACCTGGTTCATCTCTGCAGACTCCTGTGAACAGCCAGGTTAGGGCATTGGTTCAAGAATGTGGAACAAAAGATGCAGAAATTGCTAGGCTCCAGGCTCGTATTGCTGAACTGGAAAATGAGAGAAATGGCCTCAAAGCTGAGCTAGCAAAGGAAAAGGAAAAGAGTGAAGGGATGCTTCAGACCATGCTCAACCTTCTCCAATCCCAACCCTCTAGTTCCTCCAAGCCTTAGATTTTCCAGTTCCTATCTTTGAACCAGTCTAACCCCCCAGTGACCCAAATTCGGGACTTTTCTTTGTTTTTGTTGCTCATGGTTGGATGTTTTTCTTTCTTTTTGTGGTCTGCTTTGTAGAAACATTTCCTAATCAATGACAATGCACTTTTTCTCTTGGTCTATGTAGCTTCTGATCTTAATAGTTAATTCTTTGTCTAGTTGATTATTGATTAACTGAATCATATTTTCACTTGCAGTTGCCCCAGCGGCCATGAGTAATAATTAAAATCTGGGATTCACATTATATGCAACTTTTAGATGATGCCAAAAGGGAGAAAAGATATTGTGCTTTACTTTGTATTCTGAAATAAAGTGATATTTATAACCTGATTAAACCTGATCCTTAATGATAAGTTAGATTTCTAAGTTAAAGTGTTGATAATTAAGCTGAGTTCCACAGGTTCTCTGATCAGTAAAGGCACAGAGTTTGTCATCATCAAAAAGGGGGAATTTGTTGGCCCAAGTTCAGATGAAGTTTTGAAGATTGATAAATGAACTCAGTCATGAACCAAGTTCATCATGAGAGACACAGTGGTTATCTACTTAAACATGTGAGATGCACGTGAAGAAGATAACTCTCAAGGATCAGCAACAATATCTTCTGAACTGACCGAAAAGGTTGCATAAAGGATAAGGAGATGAAGTCTTCTTATGTGAAGAGAACTAAATCCGGATCAAGAATAAGGGTTGGAGTTTGTATTGTTCTAGGACTCGAATTCGATGAAAGATCAGCAATTGAGTCTCAATCAAACTCTGATTACTAACTCTTTTAATAACAATGATTGTTCTCTTTTACAGGGGTTGCACATACGCAGAAGTTAAACTAAATTGAGAGCAAAAGAGCTAGGCAATTTTGCAAGCAATTTATGTGAGATTCAAGTGTGCATTCCTGAAGCTACATGAACCAGATTGAAGAACCAATTCTATTGTGTTTATTTTTATTCTAGTTCAATTGTAGTAGGTGTTTTAAAGTTTTACCTTTCCAGCTTTCATAGAAGCAATTGTATTAGGTACTTTGAGTATTCAGGTTAGAGTTAACTTGAAAGTGTCGCAGCAGTTGAGGCTGTGTGCCACACTGGGATTAGAGTTTAATCCTTACGTTTACAAGAGTTTTGTAAATGCTGTTTTGGCTCAGTGATTTTAGTGGAAGTTTGGGAAAATCCTACTGAGTAATAGGTCGTGGTTTTTTCACCTTTTGAGCCAGGTGTTTTCCACGTAAAAATCTCTGTGTTCATTATTTTATGCACTCTTAATTCCGCAAACAGTAATAGTAAGTACATCTAGAAGAACCAGGTTCTTCTAGTGCGAAAATTAGGTACCACACAAATCACCCCCCTCTTGTGTGGTATTGACGTTTAGAACATCACTTTCTTCCCGAATCGCATGACTCCCTTCATAGGAGATACCCTCAAGAACACCCAATCATCAACTTGAAATTCCAATTCTCTTCGACGAACGTCCGCATAGGATTTCTGGCGACTCTGAGCAGTTTTCATCCTTTCCTGAATGACTTTAACTTTCTCCATAGCCTGGGGCACGAGATCTGTCCCTATCAATTCTGCTTCACCCACTTCAAACCATCCAATCGGAGACCTACACCTCCTTCCGTACAATGCCTCAAATGGGGCCATCTGAATGCTAGCATGAAAGCTGTTATTGTAAGAAAACTCTATAAGTGGCAAGTGATCATCCCAATTACCTTTGAAATCCAAGACACAAGCCCGCAACATATCTTCAAGCGTTTGAATAGTCCGCTCTACTTAACCGTCAGTCTGTGGATGGAAAGCCGTGCTGAGATTCACCTGAGTACCCAAACCTTGCTGAAATTTCTTCCAAAAATTGGCTGTGAACTGAGCCCCTCGATCTGAGATAATAGAAAGTGGAGTGCCATGAAGCCTTACTATTTCCTTGATATACAACTTAGCATACTGTTCTGCAGTATCGGTGGACTTGTCTGGCAAGAAGTGAGCTGATTTGGTGAGTCGATCCACTATTACCCAAATTGAGTCGAATTTGTGCTGGGTGCAAGGTAACCCTACCATAAAATCCATGTTGATCATCTCCCATTTCCACATTGGTATTTCCATAAGCTGAGTGAACCCACCGAGCCACTGATGCTCAGCTTTTACTTGCTGACAATTTGGACATTTAGATACAAAGTCCGCCACACCCCTCTTCATACCGTTCCACCAATAAATTTCCTTGAGATCATGATACATCTTCGTAGAACCTGGGTGCACAGAATACCTGGATTTATGAGCCTCCGCCATTACCCTCTCCTGAAGCTTATCCACATCCGGAACACATAGCTTACCTTGACATCGCAATACACCATCCTCGCCGCCGAGTGAAAATGCCGAAGTCTTGTTATTCAAAACTGCCTCCTTAATCTGAGCAAATGCTGGATAAATAAACTGCTTTTCCTTGACTTCCGCTACAAGTGACGATTCTACTCCATTATGCACCTTAATATCCCCCTCGTCTGAGGCCTAAATGCAAACCCCAAGACTGGCCAATTGATACACTTCCCGAGCCAAGGGCCTTTGATCCGCTCCCAAGTGAACCAAACTACCCATAGACTTCCGACTGAGGGCGTCGGCCACCACATTCGCCTTCCCTGGGTGGTACAAAGTGTTCATATCATAATCCTTGAGCAATTCTAACCACCGTCACTACCTTCATTTCAACTCTTTCTGCTTGAACAAATATTGGAGACTCTTGTGGTCTGAGAACACATCCACATTGACCCCATAAAGATAATGCCGCCATATTTTCAAAGCAAACACAACTGCCGCAAGCTCCAAATCATGCGTCAGATAATTCTTCTCGTGATTCTTGAGCTGCCTCGAAGCATACGCTATAACCTTCCCATGTTGCATCAACACACACCCCAAACCAACCCTGGAGGCATCGCAATAAACCACAAATCCTTCCGTGCCTTCTGGCAAGGTCAATATCGGTGCTGAGGTCAACCTCGACTTCAATTCCTAAAAACTTTTCTCACAAGCGTCGGACCATTGGAACTTAAAAAGATTCTGCGTCAACTTAGTAAATGGGGAGGCGAGGGTAGAGAATCCATCCACAAACCTCCGATAATACCCTGGTAAACCCAAGAAGCTACGAATCTTCGTCGGGGTCGTGGGTCTAGGCCAATCCTTCATTGTTGAAATCTTCTAGGGGTCTACCTGAATCCCCTCACTAGAAACAACATGACCCAGAAAGGTAATGGACTCCAACCAAAATTCACATTTCGAAAATTTAGCATATAATTGGTGCTGATGAAGAGTCTGCAGAACTGCCCTGAGGTGACCGGCATGATCCTTCCGGCTCTGCGAATAAACAAGGATGTCATCAATGAAAACAATCACGAAGGAGTCTAGAAATGGCTTGAAGACCCGATTCATAAGATCCATAAAAGCTGTGGGGGCGTTGGTTAGCCCAAAAGACATGACCAAGAATTCAAAGTGACCATAGCGAGTTCTGAAAGCGGTCTTGGGAATATCCTACTCCCTAATCTTCAATTGGTGATACCCGGACCGTAGATCAATTTTGGAGAAGAACCTTGCACCTTGCAATTGGTCGAACAAGTCATCTATCCAAGGCAAGGGATATTTATTCTTGATGGTGACATTGTTGAGCTGCCGATAATCAATACACATCCGGAGCGACCTATCCTTCTTTCTGACAAAGAGAACCGGAGCACCCCACGGCGACACACTCGGCCGTATAAACCCTTTTCTAATAAATCCTTCAGCTGCTCCTTTAACTCCCTTAACTCTGCTGGAGCCATTCTGTATGGTGGAATAGATATTGGCTGCGTATCTGGCAATACATCAATCCCGAAATCAATCTCCCTATCTGGCGGAATCCCTGGAAGCTCGTCCGGAAACACTTCAAGAAACTCATTCACGACTGGCACGGACTCGGGGGTAGACACTTCTGAAGTGGTGTCCGCCACCCGCACCAAATGATAGATACACTCCTTCTTAATCATTTTCAAAGCCTTAAGGTAGGAAATAAACCTTCCCTTTAGTACCACACCATTCCCCTTCCACTCAATAACCGGCTCATTAGGGAACTCGAGTCTTATGACTCTCATTCGGCAGTCAAGTTTAGCAAAGCACGAATAAAGCCAGTCCATACCCATAATCACATCAAAATCCACCATTCCAAGCTCGATAAGATCGGCCGTGGTAACGCGACCACATACCGTGACAACACAATTCTTATAAACTCGCGTGGCTGTAATACAATCACCAACCGGAGTCGATACGGAGAACGGCTCATGAAGTTGTTCGGGTTCTATCCCAAAACTTGAAGCAATGAATGGGGTGACATAAGACAAAGAGGACCCCGGATCAATAAGAGCATAACAATCAATGGCCTGAACAGACAAGATACCTGTAACCACATCTGGAGAAGCCTCTGCACTCTGGCGACCACTCAAAGCATAAAACCGGCTGGGTCCACCTCTACCACGAGCTCCACCCCTAACTGCACCACGCCCTGCTGGGGCTGGAGGACGCACAGATGATGTGGCGGCTGAAGAACCGGATGACTGAGCAAATCCCCTACCCATGCCCTGACTGGGCGCACGACAGTCCCGCTGGATATGACCTCTCACCCCGCATCTATAACACACCGGGATATCCAAATAACAAGTCTCGGAATGGAACCTCCCACACTTGGGGCATGGAGCCCTCCCCTGCTGCTGTGATCTCCCTCCTGAACGACCGGACTGATGGGGTCTCCTACTGTCTGAACCTGGTCTCAAGTGACTGCTCTGCTGATAACTGTGCACAGATGGCGGTGCGCTCGCTGAGGACTGAGCATATGACTGGGATGGCCTTGATGGCCCTCTCCCCTGAACTGGTCTCCCTGAGTGACCCACTGATCGGGCCCTGCTGCTACTCTCCCTTTCCGCCCGTATCTTCAACTTTCTAGCCTCTGTGGCCTGAGCGAATCCCACAATCTTTCCATAATTCATATCCGAGTGTAAGGCCGCTGTAGTAGCCTCATTCACCACCAAAGGACTAAGGCCCTGAACGAATCGCCGAACTCGAGCATCCATGGTCGACACTAACTGAGGAGCATACTTGGACAATCTCACAAACTCCATGTGGTACTCCCAAACACTCATACTGCCCTGCTTGAGGACCTCAAACTCAGTGGCACGGGCTGCCACTATCTCGGCAGGCAAGAAGTGATCCATAAATGCATCTACAAACTCATCCCATCTAGCCGG
>NW_017670919.1:198043-258952 GCF_001879085.1 Nicotiana attenuata
ACTGCCTGATGTAGTGTTGATGCCACGGCCCCAGCGGCATGAATCTATGGCGTACCCAACAATAGATTATAAGACTCCGGCACGTCTATCACTTGAAAGTCAACATCAAACCAAGTAGGCCCCATTTGCAAACATAAGCTAATCTCCCCAATGGTAGACCTTTGAGAACCGTCGAAAGCTTTAACGTTGATGGCCCCATCCTTGATTTCATGCAACCCTTTCCCAATGTCCTGAGTGTTACCAATGGACAGATGTTGAGACTGGAACCCCCATCGACCAAGATCCTGGTGATAAAATAATCTTCACACTGCACGGTGATGTGCAATGCCTTGTTGTGACTCAATCTCTCCGGTGGCAGCTCATCTTCGTGAAAAGTGATCTTGTGGCTTTCCGATACCTGGCCTACCATGTTAGCCATCTCTCCATCGGTGATGTTGCTTGGTACATATGCCTCACTCAGCACTCTTAACAAGGCATTCTTGTGTGCATCAGAACTCTGTAGCAGAGCAAGGATAGAAATCTGTGCCGGTGTTTTGTTCAGCTGATCAATTACTGAGTATTCCTTCGCTTGTATCCTTCTCCAGAGATCATCGGGCCCAGTTTCAGTGATGGTTTGTCGACCATAGGTCTACTTACTTGACTNGTTTGGATGAATTAAAATTGTAAGGGGAGATCGTGGCCGTTGATCAGATTGATCAACGGCCTGGATTAAAAGAGGCTTGGGTCGGGTAGTTAAATGGGTTAAGGGTATGGAATTGGGCTGGCCCGGTTGGGATTCAAAATTGGGTCAATTAGGGGGGGGGGGGGTCAATGTGGCTATAATCGAAATGTAATGGGGCTGCAATTGAGACGAAAAGAGGCCAAATTTTAAATAGCTAGTTTTCCCCCTTTTTTTTATAAAAATAGTAAAAATGATTTTGAAAGCAAATTAAATGTACTGGATCAGTTAATAATATATAAATATTAATTTAAAAATATTGGAACCAATTTCATAATTATAAAATGCTATTAATTCTCCAAATAGGCTAAAATTGCAATTATATGCAATTTGACTTTTAAAATACCAAATAAATTTGTAAAAATGCATAAAAATTACCCTAGCTATATTTTGGTATAAATATGAGAATAAAATAAGTTATTCACCAAGATGATAATTTTGGGAATAAATTATTGGCTTTTGTACTGCTAAAATAGGGCAATAAATTGATTTAAAAATCTTTAAAAATTGGGAAAAAATTCTAAAACACTTGGGCATACTTAGATATGCATACATATGCTTTTTTGAAAGGTATTTTGCATATAAAAATATACAGGGAAAAATTGGGTATCAACAGCTGCCCCTCTTTACCCGGGAATGATGAAAGAGTTGTCGGGTAAAGATATGATGGCCAATTTTGACCGAGTGAAATGGTTTGAAGAGGTTGACCGTGCTCCGGTTCCTGAGCTGCCTACATATCCCTGGTCTTACAGGAATAAGGACACATGTAGTTCAGGATCCGTCGGTGGGATATGCCGATGGAGATCTTTGAAGAACGGACGCGATATTCAGGTTTGTGATGGTTAAAGCCTAATAGGGCTGTGGGAACTGGAGCGGGATCGCTCCTGCTGAGACGGAAGTTGCTAGTCAGTTTACCTGCAAATAAGCAATACAAGTGTATATTGTGCGAAAATTTAAACATGATGCAGGTTCCCGTCGGACCATGAATGATGTCTTTGGACGATTAGGATGACGTCCTCAGACCATGACGTCCTGGGCCATGAAGCGTATGATAAAGAATTCGCAGGCCATGAAATGATGCTCTCGGGCTATGAGAATGATGCCTCTGAGCTATCATGCCTTTGAACAATGATATGCAAGAGATAAAAGGGGGGTCCTCAGGCCATGGCATGGCGTTCTCGGGCTATGAAGATGGTACCTCCGAACAATGACGCCCTTGGACAGTTTGGCGATCTTTCAGCCCATGCAATGCAATAGGTGGCGATCTTTCAGCCCATGAGAGCGTATATAAAGTGGTGATATTTCAGTCAATGCAAAATGAAAGTGGTGATCTTTTAGCCATGCAAGACAGAAATAAGGGTGGCGATATTTCAGCCGATGCAAAAAAAGTGGCGATTTTTCAGCCATGCAAAATGTAGATGAAAGTGGCGATATTTCAGCCGATGCAAGACATAAATGAAGGTGGGGATCTTTCAGCCATGCAAAATGTAGATGAAAGTGGCAATATTTCAGCCGATGCAAGACATAAATAAAGGTGGCGATCTTTCAACCATGCAGGATGTAAATAAGGGCGGCGATCTTTCAGCCAATGCGAGGCATAAATAAAGGTGGCGATCTTTCAGCCATGTAAGATGGAGACAGGGCTTAGTCTCGGAAGACAGAACGGTAGCCTTATGCAATGCAGAAACGCAGATGGAGGTAGAGCTTAACCTCGAAAGGTAGAATGGTAGCCTTATGCAATGCAGAGAATGCAGATGGAGATAGAGCTTAGTCTCGGAAGGCAGAATGATAGCCTTATGCAATGCAAGAAATGCAGATGGAGGTAGAGCTTAACCTCGGAAGGCATAATGGTAGCCTTATGCAATGCATGAAATGCAGATGGAGACAGAGCTTAGTCTTGGAAGGCAGAATGGTAGCCTTATGCAATGCAGGAAATGCAGATGGAGATAGAGCTTAGTCTCGGAAGTCAGAATGGTAGCCTTATGCAATAGGAAATGCAGATGGAGACAGAGCTTAGTCTCGGAAGGCAGAATGGTAGCCTTATGCAATGCAGGAAATGCAGATGGAGACAGAGCTTAGTCTCGGAAGGCAAAATAGTAGCCTTATGCAAGAGATAAAAGGCGAATTATGATATAAATTCTTAGCTGATAGCTGGTAACCGATTGTGATATTGCGGCTGCTGGGGATATTGTATGCGGATAGCGACCGTGGATAGGAGTGATAATTCCGAGAGTTGTATTCCTAAACAGTATGAGTGTATAATATATAACTTTGCGACTTGGGTGCCTGCATCCAAAGAAAAAATCGTGAGTTTTGTAAAGGGGAAAGGTTAGTTCCGTGTCCCCGCTGACTTTGCTTGACCGGCTCGGCTCTGATTTGGTGATACTGTGTGTATCCTTGGGGTAGCGTTGCTAAACAGAGCACTTTTGGTGATAGACATGCATGATTTAGTAGAAATATAGCATAAATACATAATTAAGAATAGTTTTCTTTAGATGAACCAACGATTGAGACGCGGTCCAAGACATTGCTATTTCTTTTGCTTCGGGATTTTGAGGGTCCCCCTCAAAATTCTGCCCCAGTTTGCTGGATTGATACTTCTGACGGCTGCTTGCGATGATCGGCTGAAGTTACTTCGGAATTTTGAGGGTCCTCCTCAAAATTCTGCCCCAGTTTCCAATCGCGGGGGAAAATGAAAATTTTATTGAATTGTGACCGAACCCATAAGGCTGCCAACGTATCCCCTCTTAAACGGGAATCAGGTCAGACGTAGTTCAAATTACATAAGGAAATCATAAATGGTTACACATAGTATCGCTTAACTGCATCTGCATTTATCGGTTTTGGCCAAACTTCTCCGTCCATTTCTGCAAGTATAAGGGCTCCTCCTGTCAGAACCCGGTGAACCATGTATGGACCCTGCCAGTTGGGAGAGAACTTCCCTTTGGCTTCATCTTGATGCGGGAAAATTTTCTTTAATACCAGCTGCCCCGGTGTGAACCGTCTTGGTTTGACTCTCTTGTTGAAGGCTCTGGACATTCTGTTCTGATAAAGCTGACCGTGGCAAACTGCATTCATTCTTTTACCATCTATAAGAGCCAGCTGCTCGTAGCGACTTTTTACCCATTCTGCGTCGTCAAGCTCAGCTTCTTGTATGATCCTTAAGGAAGGAATTTCTACTTCGGCAGGAATGACGGCTTCTATACCATATACCAGCATGTAGGGGGTCGCCCCAGTTGATGTTCGGACTGTGGTGCGATACCCCAACAGAGCGAACGATAGTTTTTCGTGCCATTGCTTATGCTTCTCTCATCTTCCTTAGTATCTTCTTGATATTCTTGTTGGCGGCTTCTACGGCTCCATTCATCTGAGGCCAGTAGGCTGTGGAATTCTTGTGTATGATCTTGAAGGTCTTACACATAGCTTTCATTAAGTCACTATTGAGGTTGGAACCATTATCAGTGATAATTGATTATGGAATTTCGAATCGGCAAACAATGCGGTCGCGGACAAAGTCTGCAACGACTTCTTAGTCACTGCTTTGTAAGATGCTGCTTCGACCCATTTGGTGAAATAATCAATTGCCACTAGGATGAATCTGTGCCCGTTGGAAGCGGCAGGTTCAATCGGCCCGATAACATCCATTCCCCACGCGGCGAACGACCATGGTGAGCTTGTTGCATTAAGCTCATTTGGAGGTACCTTTATCATGTCTGCATGTATCTGGCAACGGTGGAATTTCCGGACATACTGGATGCAGTCTGTTTCCATTGTCATCCAAAAGTAACCAACACGGAGGATCTTCTTTGCTAAGACAAAACCATTCATATCAGGACCACAGGTCCCAGCATGAATTTCCTATAGAAGTTTGGACGCTTCCCTTGCGTCGACACACTTTAGTAATCCCAGATCTGGAGTCCTCCTATACAGGATTCCTCCACTGTGAAAGAAATTGTTGGACAACCTTCGAAGTGTGCGCTTTTGAGTAGCATTTGCAAGTTCTGGTATTCTCCTTTTGCCAAATATTCCTTGATGTCATGAAACCAAGGCTTTCCATCTGCTTCCTCTTCGACATGAGCACAGTAAGATGGCTGATCATGGATCTTCACCGGAATAGGATCGATGAAGTTCGTCTCTGGATGTTGTATCATTGATGATAAGGTGGCCAATGCATCGGTGAACTCATTCCGGATTCTTGGAACATGCTGGAACTCTATCTTCGTGAACCTCTTTCTCAATTCCTGCACATGGTACAGATAAGGGAGTATCTTGGAATTCTTGGTCGCCCATTTTCCTCGAACCTGATGTATGAGCAGGTCTGAATCCCCGATTACTAGTAGCTCTTGAATGTTCATGTCAATGGCCATCTTGAGCCCCAAGATGCAGGCTTCGTACTCGGCCATGTTGTTAGTTCACGGGAATCTGAGTTTGGCAGATACCGGATAATGCTGGCCAGTTTCTGAGACTAGGACTGCTCCTATGCCAACTCCTTTGAAATTTGCTGCTCCGTCAAAACACATTCTCCAACCGTCATAGGCTTCAGCAATGCCTTCTCCTACGAATGATACCTCTTCGTCGGGAAAATATGTTTTCAGGGGTTCGTATTCTCCATCCACAGGATTTTCTGCAAGGTGATCCGCTAGTGCCTGTCCCTTGACTGCTTTCTGGGTTACATAGACAATGTTGAATTCACTCGGTAGGATTTGCCACTTGGCTAGCTTGCCAGTGGGCATGGGCTTCTGAAAGATGTACTTTAATGGATCCATCCATGATATGAGATACGTAGTATAGGCACAGAAATAGTGCCTCAGCTTCTGAGCTACCCAAGTCAAAGCACAACAGGTGCGCTCTAACAGAGAATACCGGGCTTCGTACGGGGTGAACTTCTTGCTGAGATAATAGATGGCCTGATCCTTTCTCCCCGTTTCATCATGCTGCCCCAGGACACAACCGAACGCTCCATCCAATACCGCAAGGTAGAGTAATAGGGGTATACCTGGCTCGGGTGGGACCAAAACTGGCGGTGTTAACAAGTACTCCTTGATTCTATCAAAGGCCTTTTGGCAATCATCAGTCCATTTAGTAGCGGCGTCCTTCCTCAATATCTTGAAGATTGGCTCACAAATAACGGTAGATTGTGCTATGAACCGGCTGATGTAGTTAAGTCTTACCAAGAAACTCATTACTTCTTTCTTGTTCTTTGGCGGTGGCAATTCTTTGATAGCTTTGACCTTTGATGGATCCAGTTCTATCCCTCAGCGACTCATAGTGAACCCAAGTAGTTTTCCGGCAGGAACCCCAAATGCACATTTCACGGGATTCAGCTTCATGTTGTACCTTCTCAGTCTATTGAAGAACTTCCTCAAATCTTCCATGTGATCAGCGGCTTTCTTGGACTTTATGATGACGTCATCTATATATACTTCGATCTCCTTGTGTATCATATCATGGAAAATGGTGGTCATGGCCCTCATGTAGGTGGCCCCTACATTCTTTAACCCAAACAGCATCATCTCGTAGCAGTACATTCCCCATGGCGTGAAAGCCATTTTCTCGGCATCTTCTTCATCCATCCAGATGTGATGATACCCAGCAAAACAATCTACAAATGATTGCAACTCGTGCTTGGAGCAATTGTCAATCAGGATGTGTATATTTGGCAAGGGGAAGTCGTCCTTTGGACTGGCCCGGTTGAGATCCCGGTAGTCGACACAGACTCTAACCTTCCCGTCTTTCTTCGGCACCGGCACGATGTTGGCTAACCACGTTGGATACTCCACTACCCTGAGAACCTTAGCTTTGACCTGCTTAGTGACCTCTTCCTTGATTTTCAAACTCATAACTGGCTTGAATTTTCTGAGCTTCTGTTTCACTGGCGGACAGGCTGGATCAATCGGCAGTTTGTGAGCCACAATAGATGTACTCAGACCAGTCATGTCGTCGTACGACCAGGCAAATATGTCCTCATGCTCTGTTAGAAACTCTGTATACTCTTGCTTCTCTGATGGTGACAAATGAACACTGATGCAAGTTTCTTTGACATTTTCTGCATCTCCCAAGTTAACAATCTCAGTTTCATCCAGGTTGGACTTGGATCTATTCTCGAAATTCTCAACTTCTTTAATGATTTCCTCTGGTATATCATCTTCCTCTAAATCTATGTCCGTTTGTTGCGTTGTCTCGTTGCGTGTCACAGTCATTGGTTCATCAAGATAAGTAATAGTAATGTTGTATAAGTAAAGTAATGAGAGACAATAATAAGAGTAAGATTTATAAGAAAATTGAAATGCTTTAATAAATTCCATAAATGTTTTGAACATTAGAGCTCTTTCTTGCAAAAAATAAAAATATGAAAGGAAAGTAAACTAGTAAAATAAAATAGTGCATGGTGCTTGTTCAGCCTTGCTACCCCGAGGCACGCCGGGCTCTGGTGGTTCTGATAGTCCAGTTATTGAGGCGTGCTCCTCTGCTTGCAGCCTGTATGGAAGGGCCTTCCTCCCCCTCCTCCTCGAGAATGACACAGCAATCCATATCATCATCTTCTAGGAACAAATTCCTCATTGCTGCTAGGGCTTCTTCTTCTTCTAACCCATAGATGACCTCGGCCGGTTGGAAGGTCTGCTCCAAACGGGGTATCGGCTGCTCCAATGGATAGTAGGGACCGCGCCAGGGTGGCGACCATTCATTGAATTCTTTCCAGGTGTACTCATATCCCAGACCAAAGGTGGTACCATGTTTCTTCAGTTTGATAGGCTTAGCGATTCCTTGGAGATCCTTGCTAAGTCCCTTGCCAGGTTCATACCCGGTCCAGTTCAATATGCTTTCAATTTTGTTATCCCACCACTTATCCTTATCGACGGCGTTGACTCGTTCGATGTGGTGGTAAGTTTCTCCGCCTATCTTTCTTCTTCCTCCGATTGCTGGGATGGTCTGGCGACTGTATATGGGATTGCTACCGTCGCCGTAAATGATCACCTCTTTGTGATTCCACTCAAACTTCACTGCCTGATGTAGTGTTGATGCCACGGCCCCAGCGGCATGAATCCATGGTCGTCCCAATAATAGATTATAAGACGTCGGCACGTCTATCACTTAAAAGTCAACATCAAATCAAGTAGGCCCCATTTGCAAACATAAGCTAATCTCCCCAATGGTAGACCTTTGAGAACCGTCGAAAGCTTTAACATTGATGGTGTCGTCCTTGATTTCATGCAACCCCTTTCCCAATGTCCTGAGTGTTACCAATGGATAGATGTTGAGACTGGACCCCCCATCGACCAAGATCCTGGTGATAAAATAATCTTCACATTGCACGGTGATGTGCAATGCCTTGTTGTGACTCAATCCCTCCAGTGGCAGCTCATCTTCGTGAAAAGTGATCTTGTGGCTTTCCAATACCTGGCCTACCATGTTAGCCATCTCTCCACCGATGATGTTGCTTGGTACATATGCCTCACTCAGCACTCTTAACAGGGCATTCTTGTGTGCATCAGAACCCTGTAGTAAAGCAAGGATAGAAATCTGTGCCGGTGTTTTGTTTAGCTGATCAATGACTGAGTATTCCTTCGCTTGTATCTTTATCCAGAGATCATCGAGCCCAGTTTCAGTGATGGTTTGTCAACCAGAGGTCTGCTTACTTGACCCAGCCAAGTGTTCTGGGGGTGTAAACCCTGCCGGTCCTTGTCATACCTTGTGCTGCAACTGCTTCCCCAAACTTGGCTCTCCCTTTCCTTCTTGCCTCGGCTGTGTAGTCCCATGGTATGGCTTTTGTGTGGAATGGTGTCATGGCTGTCATTGCCAGCCGGATGGGCACCCTTGCTTTGGAAGGTAACACAGCAACTTCAAATAGCTCAGGCGCCTTTGGGGACCCAAACTCGACTTCAATTGGCGTTGGCACCTTTGTAGAGGCTGGTGTTTCAAACTCAAGTGGTATGGACATGTTCACCTCGTCATCTCCAGAAGGCTAAATCTGGACTACAATCGGATTAAGGTGACTGTTGGTTTCTTTGGATCGTCGCCTTCCGTGATCAAACCGATTGACCCTTTGGGATCCCAATCATCCTCTATTTCAATCATGTGAACACCTCCTCCTGTGTGGTCTGGTAGAGGGTTATTGCGGACATTCGGAGCAGGCTCCTTTGCCACGATGATATTGCTGTCAATCAAAGCCTAAATCTTATCCTTCAGGGAGCGGCATTCATCAATAGCATGCCCCTTCATGCCAGAATGGTAGGCACAGGTTTTATTTGGGTTGACCCATTGGGAAGGGTTTTCAAGGGTTATAGCAGGGATAGGGGTGACATAACCAGAAGCTTTGAGTCTTTCATACAACTGGTTGATTGGTTCAGCAATGGCAGTATACTGTTTGGGAGGTCTGCGATCGAAATTTGGTCGGGGTCTAGGATAGTTTTGGTGAGGAGGAGGCGATTGATAGTGGGCTTGGTAGACGTGTGTGGGTTGGGAATATCTGGGTGAAGCAGGTTGGTATGTAGGAGGTGGAGGTGACTGATAAGTAGGCGGGGGAGTTTGGTAGGAAGGCGAGGGTGCTTGGTAACTTGGAGTGGGCTGATATGTAAGTGGAGGCATGGGATAAGTTTGGTATTTGACAGGTGATTTGGTTCTCTGTGCAACCATCACTGCGCCTACGTCCCTTTTCTTGGACGTACCACCAGACTGTAGAGCCTTATTGGTGGCTTGCAAGGCTTCAAAGTTCGTAACCATACCACTCTTGATACCCTCCTCGATCCTTTCTCCTAACTTGATGATGTCAGAAAATTTATGGTTCTCGATCAGCATCAGTCTTTCATAGTATTGCGGATCCTGAGCCCGGACGAAAAACATGTTCATTTGTTCTTCCCCTAAAGCAGGTCGAACCTTTGCAGCCTCTGATTTCCAACGAGTGGCATACTCGCGGAATGTTTCTGTGGGTTTCTTCTTTAAATTCTGAATGTAAAACACATCTGGTGCATTTTCCATATTGAACCTGAATCTGTCCATGAAGTCGGACGCCATACTTACCCAGTTTGGCCACTTCTTTGAGTCATGGCTAATATACCAAGACAGAGCATCTCCTTTCAGGCTCCTCATGAAAAGCTTCATGCGGATCTTCTCGTCTTTTCCCACTCCGACCAGCTTGTCGCAGTATGTTCTCAAGTGAACCCTGGGATCCCCTGTACCATCAAACATTTCAAACTTGGGAGGTTTGTACCCCTCGGGCAGTTCGACATTGGGCTGTATGCATAGATCTTCATAGTTTAGCCCCTCAATTCCCTTACTTCCTTCAACGCCTTGAATTCTGGTGGTCAACTTCTTAAGCTCTTCGGCCAGATTTTTGATGAGCAAGTCCTTATCATCGGACTCGGGTGTGCTTGAGATAGGCCGGGTGGAGTGTGGCACGGTCTCCACGTAGATGTGGGTGTTGTGTTGGGTGTGGCAGTGGTCATTTGTGGAGTTCAATGGTTCCAGGACGGGCAGTGGAGCATTGTTGGGAGTGTGGCAAGTATTGCAGTGGTGGTGAGGAGCGGGTTGCTTTGGGATATTTTGTGGAGGTATGGGGTTCTGAGTATTTGGGAAGGTAACTTCTAGAGTGGTGAGGGAAAATGACAGACTTTCCAAATTCCGGACTTGATCAAGCTCTTCTTGGAATCTCAGTAGTTTTTGTTCTATCTGAGAGGCATTTTCCTTGGGGACCATAGCACCACGAGTGACCTCTACCCGTTCAGCTGAGTTGTTTGAATCTTCCATTCTTCTTTTGCTTTTGTGCCTGACAGGACTGGGAGGAGGATTAGGTGGAGGGCCCCTAGATCTTGTGAAATATGCTGATGTTGCTAGAGTACACGAACTAACCTTTGGGGAGGGGAATAAACAAAAGCAAAAACAAAAAGGTAACAAGTCAGTAAGGATTATAAGAAAAAGGTGTTGCGATATTTAAACAAATATTGCAGGAATGTAAATCGTGTCCTAATTTAGGAGCCTCGTTCTGCCCGAGGTAGGCCTAGCGACAAGTTGATTTGGAGAACTTATAATGCTAAATGCCTTATTTTAATAAAAATAAGACGAACCCCAAACGACACTAAAATAGCAGAAGATAAAAATGTTACTAATGGCCAATGGCCTTATTACATTTAAGCAAAAGAAAAGGAATCCTAACTACTTGGTCCCAGAAGGACCTTCCCCAGACTCGGCATCTTTAGCTCCATCGAATAGCTTCACTAGCTCGCGAAGTCCTAGCAGTAGGTAGGCTTTGGCCAGGTGTCCACCTTCGTTTCCCTCAGCATTCTGGCAGTCTTCGATCCTCTTGATGAACTTCCTTTCCAGTTCCACCAAACCCTGCTCCAAGTACCCCAGTCGCTTGTTGGCGCTGACAGCCATGTCTTTCCACTCTTCAATCAGCTTTTGGTTGGCTTCTTGAATTTCACGGTGCTCACTTTCGCATTCCCGAATCCTCTTGCGCAGTTGGTTGTACTTAACCTGTGCTTCAGCCTTCTCATTGATGATCCTATGACCTCGAACAAACCCGGGTTGACCCAAACCATTATGATTATCCTCCAGCCAGCTTGGATAGTATGGAGTATAACCATCATGTTACCTGTCTGGCTCAATAGTGTCCCTTCCTATGATGATTTTTCCGTGCCACATGTGTTGGGCTTGGCACTTGTAAGGGCTGTCATCAGCTTGGAAATCAGCCCGGAAGTGACTCATCTTGTCGACCCTTGGTATAACCTGCTTCCTACCGGCATGTCTCATGACTCGGAGAGGGATATGAGGATAAGTTCCTCTCAAACCGATAAGTATCAGAAACGGTGCATCCCTGGATCGGTCAATGAATTCTTCAGTAGGAAACCATTCGAACATCCATTGTACTTGATTCTCTTTCAGATTTTCAAACAGTTCTACCCATCCTTTGGCATCTTCCAGCTGAGCAAACATGTTGGGCATGTAGTTCATCCTTCTTGGTTGATGGAAGGCTATATGATCGTCCCAGTCCCTACGATGGATTTCCTGTCGGTACTCACCCTTTTGGAGGTGCTCCATGAGCCAGAGTTGGAGCAGCAAGTTGCAACCCTCAAAGTGTTTGGCTCGTTGTTGGCATTTCACCAAGGCTCGGTATATCTCGGCAATAATGATGGGCACTATGCTAAATGGTTGCCCGCCAATTCCTTCCATTAAGGTCTTGGTGGCCATACCTAGTCGGGTATGGATCCTTGCTTTCTTCATAGGAAATACTATCATCCCCAAGAAACAGAACATGAAGACAAGGACCCTTCTATGGATATGCCCCAATGATGTGAGGGCGAACTCATCAGGACAAGTACGGTAAGATTTGCTGTGACCTTACCTTTCGTACAAGTAGTCAAAGGGAATGTATGACTCCTTCAAACATGTCAAGTCTGGATTCTTCTTTAGACCCATCATTTTGAGAAAACCTCTACCCTTGCGGTTTTCTGGCATTAACAAACCCGGAGTTTCCCACGGTATACCAGCCAGTCCTCCTATTTCCTCTAGTAGGGGTGTCATCTCAATGTCTCCAAAGCGGAACACAGACCTATCACGATCCCAGAATAGAGTGGCAGCTTCTATGATTTTGTTGCTGGGTTGAATTTCCAGGAGAGAAGGTAGATTTTCTAGATATTTTCGGATAAGAGCTTGATCACTGGAATGAAGATCTTCCCACCAGCTTAACAATTTGGGGTGGATGTTGGTGACCATGCCGAATCTGGGGACCTCGTGCCTCATTTCTGCAAGACAAAAGTGTTAGGCCCTTACCCCCACCAGACTCGACTATTAAATACCAATAATTGGCATAACAAGCATTTAGTTCTCCAAATAAATGCACAAAACGTGGTAGCGTCCGTTTGGGTTTTGGGAAAACCCGGTGGACTTTGGACAAGGCTATCTTAAAGAGTCATTATGCGGACAACATAACTGACTCGGCTAGGTTTGACAATGATGCATGCACAATTAAACAGAGTAGGGTTTCTATGGGTTATTAGACCGGTACCCTTGAGCGGATAACTCAAGAGGGAAAGGCACGGAACCGTCGACTACACCGTTGATCGACTGGTTTTACCGCAAATATGCCTTTGCCGGATTTAGGGGTGATAATATCGGAAGGGCGCAACCACTCATTATAAGCGTTGCTATGGTATTTTGTTTGGCACGAGTGGAATATGATGTTGAATATGCAGTTACAATAATCAAACAAGTTGTCACGTATTTGCACGTTCATAAAGTTATGATTACAACAGTTTCTCATAATTTATAACAGTATTAAAGGAAAGCGATAAAAGAGCATTAAGAGAAATAAAGGAAAGAAACAAAGAGCCAAGTCAGTTTCGAAGTAGAAGAGGGAAATAAATACTTAAAGGCATTAAACAAATAAAGACATATAAGGAAGAGTAAAGTCACAAATAGCATGAAATGGTAAAAGCCTTAAAGGAATCCCCAGCAGAGTCGCCATGCTGTCGATACCCCCTTTTTCTCGCGAAATCGGGTTTATGACATTTGGGCGGACAACTCGTTTCCTTTTAGGAATTGGGTTTGGATTGAAGAGTCGCCACCTAATGATTAAGTGCATTAGGACACTAAGAAGAACTTTGATTTAGAAAATCATAGATTGGGTAAGGGCTTGAAATTATCCCGAGGGGAAGGAGCTAGGCACCCCTCGGGATCCACTAGTGTGGTTCCCGGCCATACTATAATCGTGACTTTAAGTGCAAACAACAAATAGACAAATAAGAGTTACAAATATGAGGGGGTTTTCACATAATTGTTGTGAATGATTACAGTTAAACAAAGTTGGAGAAGTTGAAATTCGAGGGAAGAAGCAGTTTTAGAGATTTTGAATAAACGAGTAAAAAAGGGGAAATTTTCACATAGTTGTTACAAATTAAAAGTAATTAAAAGCTGAAGTCTAAGAAAAGCGGTTGAAATTCTGAAATAAAGTAAACAAATAAGGGAGGGGTTCTAGGTTTATACATAATATGGATCACCCCACACAACACCCGGTAACCATTTATACACGTGGTGTTATCGCGTGGTCATATATCCATATCTACCCTTTCCCACCCCGTTAAGGTATTAAACACCGAATGGTCTCGTTTTACTCATTGCATGCTATTACCCGTCCCCAAATCCTATCAGCCCCGAAGGCATTTGGGACTACTAGTCCTAAAGGGAAGGGAGATTTGGCTTTTGTGGTTTAAAAGGATAAAATTCTAAGGGCGACAATCAAAACACGTAGACAGATATGGGGAAACACATAACAATTAAAAGGCTCAAACAGGCCTCCTCAACTTAAAGACATATTGTTTAGCATGTCTTGCACATACTGGTTATGGTCTTAATTAAACTTAAAGGAAACGTGAGGCAGACTGATTTATTACATATTTCAGATAAGAAACCCGAATCAGACCTGCCTGCTGGTTGGAATTTAACGAAGTCTGATTCCATTAACTAATTCACCTTATGGCTTGCCTAGGTGAAACCTATAGGCATCATATCTAACAATGCAGGAGTGTACTAATTTTTTAAAGAAGAAGACTTGTTGGTTACGGAAGCATAAGTTCTGTGGATATTAAGATATGCTATTTAGTGATTTTAGACTTATAGGCAAAATAGACGATTCAGACTTAGTTGATAGCTCCTGTAGGCATGCTTTCTAGATGCTAAATGATTTTAAAGCGTATACAGTCGAAATAAAAGTGCAGAAGTCCTATAGGCATGGTGTCTAGAATGCTGTTTGTTATTCAAACCTATAAATACGTTTGCCTAGTGATAGATGCATATGCAGAATTCAGGAAGTCCTATAGCCATGTTATCTATGTGATATGCAGAAATGCAGAAACCTACAAACATGGTTTCTATATGAAATGCAGAAAGCTATAGACATGGTTCTTATAAAATGCAGAAGTGTAGAAACTTATAGGCATTGTTTCTATATGAAAATGCAGAACCTATAAACAGGATTTCTATATGAAATGCAGAACTGAAAGCAGGACATGATTGCAGAAGTATATTAAGTTCCTATGAACATGATATCTACCCCTTTTGCATGCATGATGTACCCTCCCCTTTTCAATAAAAGCCCCATTAGTTATTACAAGATTATTACAGCCCAAAATTGAATAAGAAAAAAAAGAATTAAAATTACATCAGAAAAACTAGAAAAATTCCAACCAAGGAGAGCCTGATTCAATCTTCTATCTAAAACATGAAGTGAACCAACCCCAAAGATCAGATTTCCAAAGCCTTTCTCTTATTTGGGATGTATCAAAGTTCCCTAAGAGTCTCAAGTGGACTCCAGGCAGTGCTTACACCCAAATACATTGCAGAATTGAATTAAATTGCAATGTGGAAGGGCCAGCCCTCAATGTCCAAGTTCAGAGGGAGCTTAAGGTCCCAAAGCAAGGCTCATAGGAGGGGGCAAAACTTATAAGCTAGGAGAGAGTGTGAGTGCAATAGAGGGATTTAGGGGAAAGCCAAGACAGGCTGGTGGTCATACCCAGCAATTGGAGGTGCTGGCACACCCCGACCAGCCTGTTTAGACACATTGTTTGGGAGTTAGGATCCCTTAAAGGATCTAGTCCAGACATGAGCAGAAATTTGGATGTTTCCATGTTCTGAACTTTAACTCAAACACATAGAGGGGAATAGGGGTATAGGGATTCACAGCAGAAACAGATGCAAAGAGAACAACATACATATTTAACACTGAGCATAGACAGCAAAGTAGACAGGATTGTAGAAGCTGTAAAATAAACACATTTGGATGAGGCTGAAAACTAAATTAGAACATACCAGTTTCAGGGAAACAAGATAAAGAAAGCAGTAGTCTTGTAAAGCTAAATTGCAAGTAAATAGTCAGGATGCTATGATTAGAAAACTATGCTACTTGAGTGGTGTAAAAGTATTAAATTGAAAAGTTGTGTAATTGAAAGTATCTGAAAAGTGTCGAATTCAAGGTGTGTGAAAGTATGGAATTAAGAGTTGTTTGATCGTGTTCTCTCTCTCTCCTTTGTGTTAAAGAAGGCCATGTATTTATAGTGTAGAAAGCAAGCAGAAATAGGTAAGAAAATAGTTTGGAAATCAATTTCACAAGGTTTCCCTTTAATTAAGGGATTCTGATTTCAAGCGGGTAAAAATAATTAAGGAAAGGAATTAAATAAACACTTTGTGTAAAGCATGCAATTGAGGGAAAATACATAACGGTTATTTAAGGATAGGATTTTGACAATACACGGTTTGTGCAAATAAGGCAAGGGAATCAATTAACAGCCAGTAAATCACAAAGTCTGAAATTTGGTATGAATGAACCAAGTCATAAAAGAGGAAGAAGGGTTTTACATGTATAGAGTCACATAGGAAATCAGTGAAAGAAGGAAAGAAATCAATTAAGCTATATTCAGAAGGATATTTACACTAATTGCCAATTTGAAAACCATTTAGAGGAAAATTCATCGTATATAAGGATCATGTGAGCATGAAAGAAGGCTGTCGTGTAAATCAGTAGAAAAGTCCAGTAACAGAGTTTAGAGGAGTTTATCAAAAAGTCAGANAGGCTATATGATCGTCCCAGTCCCTACGATCGGATTTCCTGTCGGTACTCACCCTTTTGGAGGTGCTCCATGAGCCAGAGTTGGAGCAGCAAGTTGCAACCCTCGAAGTGTTGGCTCCTGTTGGCATTTCTCCAAGGCTCGGTATATCTCGGCAATAATCATGGGCACTATGCTAAATGGTTGCCCGCCAATTCCTTCCATTAAGGTCTTGGTGACCATGGCTAGTCGGGTATGGGTCCTCGCTTTCTTCATAGGAAATACTATCATCCCCAAGAAACAGAACATGAAGACAAAGACCCTTCTATGGATATACCTCAATGATGTGAGGGCGAACTCATCAGGATAAGTACGGTAAGATTTGCTGTGACCGTACCTTTCGTACAAGTAGTCAAAGGGAATGCATGACTCCTTCAAACATGTCATGTATGGATTCTTCTTTAGACCCATCATTTTGAGAAAACCTCTACCCTTGCGGTTTTCTGGCATTAACAAACCCGGAGTTTCCCACGGTATACCAGGCAGTCCTCCTATTTCCTCTAGTAGGGGGTGTCATCTCAATGTCTCCAAAGCGGAGACCTATCACGATCCCAGAATAGAGTAGCAGCTTCTATGATTTGGTTGTTGGGTTGAATTTCCAGGAGAGAATGTAGATTTCCTAGATATTTTCGGACAAGAGCTTGATCACTGGAATGAAGATCTTCCCACCATCTTAACAATTTGGGGTGGATGTTGGTGACCATGCCAAATCTGGGGACCTCGTGCCTCATTTCTGCAAGACAAAAGTGTTAGGCCCTTACCCCACCAGACTCGACTATTGAAACACCAGTAATTGACATAACAAGCATTTAGTTCTCCAAATAAATACACAAAACGTGGTAGCGTCCGTTTGGGTTTTGGGAAAACCCGGTGGACTTTGGACAAGGCTATCTTAAAGAGTCATTATGCGGACAACATAACTGACTCGGCTAGGTTTGACAATGATGCATGCACAATTAAGCAGAGTAGGGTTTCTATGGGGTATTAGACTGGTACCCTTGAGCGGACAACTCAAGAGGGAAAGGCACGGAACCGTCGACTACACCATTGATCGACTGGTTTTACCACAAATATGCCTTTGCCGGATTTAGGGGGTGATAATATCGGAAGGGCGCAACCACTCATTATAAGCGTTGCTATGGTATTTTGTTTGGCACGAGTGGAATATGATGTTGAATATGCAGTTATAATAATCAAACAAGTTGTCACGTATTTGCACGTTCATAAAGTAATGATTACAACAGTTTCTCATAATTTATAACAGTATTAAAGGAAAGCGATAAAAGAGCATTAAGAGAAATAAAGGAAAAAAACAAAGAGCCAAGTCAGTTTCGAAGTAGAAGAGGGAAATAAATACTTAAAGGCGTTAAACAAATAAAGACATATAAGGAAGAGTAAAGTCACAAATAGCATGAAATGGTAAAAGCCTTAAAGGAATCCCCAGCAGAGTCGCCATGCTGTCGATACCCCCTTTTTCTCGCGAATTAGGGTTTATGACATTTGGGCGGAAAACTGTCTTTTAGGAATTGGGTTTGGATTGAAGAGTCGCCACTTAATGATTAAGTGCATTAGGACACTAAGAAGAACTTTGATTTAGAAAACCAGAGATTGGGTAAGGGCTTGAAATTATCCCGAGGGGAAGGTGTTAGGCACCCCTCGGGATCCACTAGTGTGGTTCCCGGCCATACTATAATCGTGACTTTAAGTGCAAACAACAAATAGACAAATAAGAGTTACAAATATGAGGGGGTTTTCACATAATTGTTGTGAATGATTACAGTTAAACGAAGTTGGAGAAGTTGAAATTCGAGGGAAGAAGCGGTTTTAGAGATTTTGAATAAGCGAGTAAAAAGGGAAAATTTTCACATAGTTGTTACAAATTAAAAGTAATTAAAAGCTGAAGTCTAAGAAAAGCGGTTGAAATTCTGAAATAAAGTAAACAAATAAGGAAGGGTTCCTAGGTTTATACATAATATGGATCACCCCACACAACACCCGGTAACCATTTATACACGTGGTGTTATCGCGTGGTCATCATATCCATATTTACCCTTTCCCACCCCGTTAAGGTATTAAACGTGGAATGGTCTTGTTTTACTTATTGCATGCTATTACCCATCCCAAAATCCTATCAGCCCCGGAGGCATTTGGGACTACTAGTCCTATAGGGAAGGGAGATTTGGATTTTGTGGTTTAAAAGGATAAAATTCTAAGGCGACAATCAAAACACGTAGAGCAGATATGGCGAAACACATAACAATTAAAAGGCTCAAACAGACCTCCTCAACTTAAAGACATATTGTTTAGCATGTCTTGCACATACTGGTTATGGTCTTAATTAAACTTAAAGGAAACGTGAGGCAAATTGATTTATTACATATTTCAGATAAGAAACCCGAATCAGACCTGCCTGCTGGTTGGAATTTAACGAAGTCTGATTCCATTAACTAATTCACCTTATGGCTTGCCTAGGTAAAACCTATAGGCATGATATCTAACAATGCAGGAGTGTACTAATGTTTAAAGAAGAAGACTTGTTGGTTACAAAAGCATAAGCTCTGTGGATATTAAGTAATGCTATTCACTGATTTTAGACTTATAGGCAAAATAGACGATTCAGACTTAGTTGATAGCTCCTATAGGCATGCTTTCTAGATGCTAAATGATTTTAAAACGTTTACAGTCGAAATAAAAGTGCAGAAGTCCTATAGGCATGGTGTCTAGAATGCTGTTTGTTATTCAAACCTATAAATATGTTTGCCTAGTGATAGATGCATATGGGGAATTCAGGAAGTCCTATAGCCATATTATCTATGTGATATGCAGAAATGCGGAAACCTACAGACATGGTTCCTATATGAAATGCAGAAAGCTATAGACATGGTTTTTATAAAATGCAGAAGTGTAGAAACTTATAAGCATTGTTTCTATATGAAAATGCAGAAAGCTATAGACATGGTTATTATAAAATGCAGAAGTGTAGAAACTTATAGGCATGGTTTCTATATGAAAATGCAGAACCTATAAACAAGATTTCTATATGAAATGTAGAACTGAAAGCAGGACATGATTGCAGAAGTGTATTAAGTTCCTATGAACATGATATCTACCCCTTTTGCATGCATGATGTACCCTCCCCTTTTCACTAAAAGCCCCAATAGTTATTACAAGATTATTATAGCCCAGAATTGAATAAGAAAAAAAAGAAGTAAAATTACATTAGAAAAACTAGAAAAATTCCAACCAAGGAGAGCCTGATTCAGTCTTCTGTCTAAAGCATGAAGTAAACCAACCCCAAAGATCAGATTTCCAAAGCCTTTCCCTTATTTGGGATGTATCAGAGTTCCCTAAGAGTCTCAAGTGGACTCCGGGCAGTGCTTACACCCAAATATATTGCAGAATTGAATTATAGTGCAGTGTGGAAGGGCCAGCCCTCAAATGTCCAAGTTCAGAGGGGACTCAAGGTCCCAAAGCAAGGCTCATAGGAGGGGGGCAGAACTTAGAAGCTAGGAGAGAGTGTGAGTGCAATAGAGGGATTCTGGGGAAAGCCAAGACAGGCTGGTGGTCATACCCAGGAATTGGAGGTGCTGGCACACCCCGACCAGCCTGTTTAGACACATTTTTTGGGAGTTAGGATCCCTTAAAGGATCTAGTCCAGACATGAGCAGCAATTTGGATGTTGCCATGTTCTGAACTTTAACTCAAACACTTAGAGGGGAATAGGGGTATAGGGATTCACAGCAGAAACAGATGCAAAGAGAACAGCATACATATTTAACACTGAGAATAGACAGCAAAGTAGACAGGATTGTAGAAACTGTAAAATAAACACATTAGGATGAGGCTGAAAACTAAATTAGAACATACCAGTTTCAGGGAAACAAGAGAAAGAAAGCAGTAGTCTTGTAAAGCCAAATTGCAAGTAAATTGTCAGGATGCTATGATTAGAAAACTATACTACTTGAGTGGTATAAAGTATTAAATTGAAAAGCTGTGTAATTGAAAGTGACTGAAAAGTGTCGAATTCAAGGTGTGTGAAAGTATTGAATTGAGAGTTGTTTGATCGTGTTCTCTCTCTGTCTTTATGTGTTAAAGGAGGCCATGTATTTATTGTGTAGAAAGCAAGCAGAAATAGGTAAGAAAATAGTTTGGAAATCAATTTCACAAGGTTTCCCTTTAATTAAGGGATTTTGATTTCAAACGGGTAAAAATAATTAAGGAAAGGAATTAAATAAACACTGTGTGTAAAGCATGCAATTGAGGGAAAATACATAACGGTTATTTAAGGATAGGATTTTGACAATACACGGTTTGTGCAAATAAGGCAAGGGAATCAATTAACAGCCAGTAAATCACAAAGTCTGAAATTTGGTATGAATGAACCAAGTCATAAAAGAGGAAGAAGGGTTTTTACATGTATAGAGTCACATAGGAAATCAGTGAAAGAAGGAAAGAAATCAATTAAGCTATATTCAGAAGGATATTTACACTAATTGCCAATTTGAAAACCATTTAGAGGAAAATTCATCGTATATAAGGATCATGTGAGCATGAAAGAAGGCTGTCGTGTAAATCAGTAGAAAAGTCCAGTAACAGAGTTTAGAGGAGTTTATCAAAAAGTCAGAATCATATGAAACTCCGAAATTGACCTAAAAGAGTTGGGGGGTTTTGAAATAAGAAACCTAGTTCAGGCAAATCACAAAGAGAGAGCAAGCAATTGGATCAAAACATGTATAGAGGTTTCAAAAAAGAACTGAAGCTTCTACCATGTTTCCTCCAGCAACAGAACTCATGAGAAACATGATGGCAAAGCAACATGCGATCACAGTAGAAGGATTCAAAGAACATAATGGCAAATACTGATAAGAACAGAAGAAGCATGCTTAAAAGGATCTTTCAGGAGATCTTTAACAGGGCTCAGTAGCAGGCAAACAAAGAAAGTTAAAACTCAGTTGGAAAATGCAGTAGAAGAATACGAGAACACCGGAAAAGTATAGCAGACAAGTATATAGGAAAACACAGTAAGATAAACACATAAGAACATGGTTAAAATACAGTAGAGAAGTCTACGATACCATAGTATAGGAAAACACATTGAGACAGACACATAAAAGATGATACAAGAACACAGTAGAGGCAAACACACGAATAACAAAGAAAAAATCATAAAAACACTTAACGTTTTAGAAAACCCTTAGATAAAAAAGAAGCGGTTTTGAAAGTGATTTTTGAAAGCAAAGCTTGGGAAATCGTTTGAAAACTCAAGTAGAGCATAGATACACAACAGATCTAAAAAGAATCGGAGAAAACCTCAAAGCGTTAGGGTTTTAGAAGAACCCTAGAATGAGTAAAGCTTTGAAAGGTCATTGACCTGAGTTGGAGAGGTCGGAATCAGACTCAAACAACTATAGCGCACCGGAGCAAGGCCGGAGATGACCGGAGAACCTTTGAATCGACAAAGGTCTAAGTGAAGACCTTCGAGGTCTGGCCTCAAATCTTCAAGCATCGAGCACATAGGAGCAATAGGAGGTGAGTATAGGGGCCTCACAACCTGGGAAGCCATTGATTCCGGTGAGTTTCAAGGTGGGAGATTATGAGAGTTCAGGGAAGGTTCGAGAGTGTTTGAGAGATGAAGGGATTCAAAGGCGGCATCTCAGATGAAATGGCTTAGGGTTGGAGGGTTTGGGAAATTAAAAAGGCAAGGGGAAATCGTGGTCGTTGATCATTTTGATCAACGGTCTTGATCAAAGGGAGCCGGGCGGGTAAAAATAAACGAGTCAGGGGGTCAGGTAATTTAGGATTTGGGCCAGTCCAATTGAGATTAAAACTGGGGTGAAATAAGGGGTCCATTTGGGCTAAAATTGAGATGAAATAGGGCTATATTTTAAATAGCCACTTTTCCCTTTTTATTTTATAAAACAGTAAAACGATTTCGGAAAATAAATTAAAGGTGCTAAATTAATTAATAGTACATAAATATTAGATTAAAAATACTGGAATCAAATTTGTAATTATAAACGCAATTAATTCTTAAAATAGGCTAAAATTGCAATTTAGTGCAATTTAGCTTTAAAAATACCAAATAAATTTGTAAAAATGCATGAAAATTACCCTAGATATATTTTGGTATAAATATGAGAATAAAATAAGTTATTCACCAAGATGATAATTTTGGGAATAATTATTGGTTTTTGTACTGCTAAAATAGGGCAATAAATTGATTTAAAAATCTTTAAAAATTGGGAAAAAATACTAAAACACTTGGGCATACTTATATATGCATACATATGCTATTTGAAAGGTATTTTGCATATAAAAACTATACATGGAAAAATTGGGTATCAACAGCTGTTGCCCTATCAAGAAGAGAAGAGGAAGAATCTGTATTGTGTGCCATTACTACTGTTGAACCTACTTGGATACAGGAGGTAACTCAGAGCTATGATCATGACCCTGTAGCTCAACAGCTGCTGCTAGAGATAATTGCAGACCCCTCAGGCAAACCTAGTTATACTCTTCAGTAGGGTATTATCAGGTATGACCAAAAGGTATGGATAGGAAGAGGAACTGGTATGAGGCTTAAGATATTTGAAGCCCTTAATCAGTCTCCTCTTGGAGGACACTCTGGACAACTGGGAACATACAGAAGGATAAGGATGAGCTTTTATTAGCCTATTATGAAGACTGAGATCTTTAAATGGGTGGCTGAATGTGATACATGTCAAAGGATAAAAAATGAAAATGTCCATTCACCAGGACTATTACAACCTCTTCCCATTCCAGAAATGCCTTGGTAAGATATTTCCATGGATTTCATAGAGGGATTACCTTCTTCTGAACATAAGGATGTGGTGTTGGTAGTCATTGACAACCTGACCAAATATGGCCATTTCCTAGCCTTGAAACATCCCTTTTCAGCTAAGGATGTAGCTGAATTATTCCTACAAGACATCTATAGACTGCATGGGCTTCCTAAATCAATTGTGACTGACAGGGATACAGTATTTACCAGTCAATTTTGGCAGCAGCTATTCAGATCATTGGGAACTAAGCTTAATATGACTACAGCTTACCATCCCCAGTCAGATGGTCAAACTGAACGACTCAATAGATGTTTGGAGACTTACTTGAGGTCTATGGTTTTTGCATATCCTAATAAATGGTGTAAGTGGCTACCTTTGGCAGAATGGTGGTATAATACCAACTACCATAGCTCACTCAAATCTACCCCTTTTCAAGCACTATATGGGTTTCCACGTCCACAGATCTCACTGGGGTCACTACCCCACACTACATAGTCTGTGCATTCATACTTAGCTCAAAGACAACAAATGTTGGGAGTACTCAAGGAGAACTTAATTCACGCCCAGGCCAGAATGAAGTTCTATACAGACAGAAACTGGTCCGATAGAACTCTAGAGGTGGGGGATCTAGTCTATTTGAAGTTACAGCCTTATAAACAGTCATCAGTAGCAGTGAGAAAAAATCTTGAACTAAGTGCTAAATACTATGGACCTTACAAAGTATTACAAAAGATTGGATCAGTGGCTTACCGTTTGGAGATGCCCTCGAGCTCACAAATCCACCCTGTTTTTCATGTATCTCAGTTGAAGAAAAGGGTGGGCCTTTCTATTACGCCTCTGCAACAACCTCCTATTTGTGATGACAATGGTCGTGTTCTAGTTCAACCAGTGGCTATTTTGGATCGTAGGATTGTCAAAGTCAACAATGCAACCCAGGTGAAAGTACTGATACAATGGGCCAATTTAGGACCTGAGGAAGTAACGTGGGAGGATTGGGGTTTATCAAGGGACAATTCCCTGACTTTATTGCTCAATCTTGACCTTGAGGACAAGTTCTGTGTTGATCGGGGAGGTATTGTAAAGATCGGAGATGAAATTAGAAAGAGAAAGAGGAATTTGGAAAGAACAAAAAGGGAAATAGGGTTACGAATTAGGAAAAAGGCGGAGATTACTAAGGGAGATGAAATAATAAATGAACGGTGGAGATTAAAACAGACCTAGGTTAATCCAAGGGCTGAGATTGAAGTCCAGTCCAACTAAATAGTTAGTTGGGCCAGCCTAACTAATCAGTTTTTGGCCGGTACTTTTCCAACTACTTTCTCTCTCTATCTCTCTCTATCTCTCTTCTCTCTTCTCTTTCATTTCTCAATTCCGCTATTGATCTTCTTCTTCTTCTAATCCATAACCTCATTTCAGGTTAATTCATTCTCACATTGGAGCTACAAGCTTGAGAGACGTGCATCATAATAGCTTGTTGTATTTCCTTCTAGTTGATTGTAATAAGGAACTCTCGATTGAAATCAATAAAGTTCTGTTTGGGTTTGATTTGATTTCTTTTTNAGACACATTGTTTGGGAGTTAGGATCCCTTAAAGGATCTAGTCCAGACATGAGCAGCAATTTGGATGTTGCCATGTTCTGAACTTTAACTCAAACACATAGAGGGGAATAGGGGTATAGGGATTTACAACAGAAATAGATGCAAAGAGAACATCATACATATTTAACACTGAGCATAGACAGCAAAGTAGACAGGATTGTAGAAACTGTAAAATAAACACATTGGGATGAGGCTGAAAACTAAATTAGAACATACCAGTTTCAGGGAAACAAGAGAAAGAAAGCAGTAGTCTTGTAAAGCCAAATTGCAAGTAAATTGTCAGGATGCTATGATTAGAAAACTATACTACTTGAGTGGTATAAAGTATTAAATTGAAAAGCTGTGTAATTGAAAGTGACTGAAAAGTGTCGAATTCAAGGTGTGTGAAAGTATTGAATTGAGAGTTGTTTGATCGTGTTCTCTCTCTGTCTTTATGTGTTAAAGGAGGCCATGTATTTATTGTGTAGAAAGCAAGCAGAAATAGGTAAGAAAATAGTTTGGAAATCAATTTCACAAGGTTTCCCTTTAATTAAGGGATTTTGATTTCAAACGGGTAAAAATAATTAAGGAAAGGAATTAAATAAACACTGTGTGTAAAGCATGCAATTGAGGGCAAATACATAAAGGTTATTTAAGGACAGGGTTTTGACAATACATGGTTTGTACAAATAAGGAAAGGGAATCAATTAACAGCCAGTAAATCACAAAGTCTGAAATTTGGTATGAATGAACCAAGTTATAAAAGAGGAAGAAGAGTTTTACATGTATAGAGTCACATAGGAAATCAGTGAAAGATGGAAAGAAATCAATTAAGCTATATTCAGAAGGAAATTTACACTAATTGCAAATTTGAAAACCATTTAGAGGAAAATTCATCGTATATAAGGAGCATGTGAGCATGAAAGAAGGCTATCGTGTACATCAGTAGAAAAGTCCAGTAACAGAGTTTAGAGGAGTTTATCAAAAAGTCAGAATCATATGAAACTCCGAAATTGACCTAAAAGAGTTGGGGGGGTTTTGAAATAAGAAACCTAGTTCAGGCAAATCACAAAGAGAGAGCAAGCAATTGGATCAAAACATGTATAGAGGTTTCAGAAAAGAACTGAAGCTTTTATCATGCTTCCTCCAACAACAGAACTCATGAGAAACATGATGGCAAAGCAACATGCAATCACAGTAGAAGGATTCAAAGAACATAATGGCAAATACTGATAAGAACAGAAGAAGCATGCTTAAAAGGATCTTTCAGGAGACCTATAACAGGGCTCAGTAGCAGGCAAACAAAGAAACTTAAAACTCAGTAGGAAAATGCAGTAGAAGAATACAAGAACACCGGAAAAGTATAGCAGACAAGCATATAGGAAAATACAGTAAGATAAACACATAACAACATGGTAAAAATACAGTAGAGAAGTCTACGATACCATAGTATAGGAAAACACGGTGAGACAAACACATAAAAGATGATACAAGAACATAGTAGAGGCAAACACACGAATAACAAAGAAAAATCATAAAAACACTTAACGTTTCAGAAAACCCTTAGATCGAAAAGAAGCGGTTTTGAAAGTAATTTTTGAAAGAAAAGCTAGGGAAATCATTTGAAAACTCAAGTAGAGCATAGGTACACAACAGATCTAAAAAGAATCGAAGAAAACCTCGAAGGGTTAGGGTTTCAGAAGAACCCTAGAATGAGAAAGGCTTTGAAAGGTCATTGACCTGAGTCGGAGAGGTCGGAATCAGACTCAAACAACTAAAGTACGCCGGAGCAAGGCCGGAGATGACCGGAGAACCTTGAATCGACAAAGGTCTAAGTGAAGACCTTCGAGGTCTGGCCTCGAATCTTCAAGTATCGACCACATAGGAGCAATAGGAGGTGAGTATAGGGGCATCACAACTGGGAAACCATTGATTCCGGTAAGTTTCAAGGTGGGAGATGATGAGAGTTCAGGGAAGGTTCGAGAGTGATTGAGAGACGAAGGGATTCAAAGGCGGCGTCTCAGATGAAACGGCTTAGGGTTGGGGGGTTTGGGAAATTAAAAAGGCAAGGGGAAATCGTGGCCGTTGATCATTTTGATCAACGGCCTGGATCAAAGGGGAGCCGGGCGGGTAATAATAAATGGGTCAGGGGGTCGGGTAATTCAGGATTTGGGCCGACCCAATTGAGATTAAAACTGGGGTTAAATGAGGGGTCCATTTGGGCTAAAATTGAAATGAAATAGGGCTAGATTTTAAATAGCCACTTTTTCTCTTTTTATTTTATAAAAAGAGTAAAATGATTTCTGAAAATAAATTAAAGTTGCTAAGTTAGTTAATAGTATATAAATATTAGATTAAAAATACTGGAATCAAATTTGTAATTATAAACGCAATTAATTCTTAAAATAGACTAATATTGCAATTAAGTGCAATTTAGCTTTAAAAATACCAAATCAATTTATAAAAATGTGCAAAAATTACCTTAGCTATATTTTGGTATAAATATGAGAATACAATAACTGAATCACCAAAAAATAATAATTTTGGGAATAATTATTGGTTTTGTACTGTTAAAATATGGCAATAAATTGGTTTAAAAATCTTTTAAAACTTGGAAAAAATAATATAACACTTGGATATGCTTATATATGCATATATATATATATACTATTTTAAAAGTATTTTGCATATAAAAATATACAGGAAAAAATTGGGTATCAATAGACTCCCTATTAATTACTTAAAGAAAGGAAACCCAATGCATCACATTTAAGGGATTTCAGTTGCAAATGCTATATTCATAATAATAGAAAGAAAGCCCTAAGAAAATTTAAGCAAGAAGTAATGAGGGATTACTGGGTTATTGTCCACATAGTAAAGCATATAAGTATTTTAATAAACGTATTGGGTGAATGGAAAAAAAATGTGCATGTTGCATTTGATGAATCTAACCCTTGTATTAAGAAAAATGTGTAGGATGATGATCAAGACCTTGGTCTTTTACAATGAAAATTGTAAGCTTAAAGACAAATATGACACTCAGGATAGTGATATCATGCAGGAAGTGGAAGCAAACATTGAAGAAGATGGAGTATCACACTCAGGATAGTGATAACATGCAGTAAGTGGAAGCAAACATTGAAGAAGATGGAGTATCACAGTCATGGAGCCCATGTGGGTCATGATTGGAGGTGACAAGAGATATTCTAGTCATAGTTGATGACTACTCCAGATATCTAGAACTCGTTACTATCTTGTATAGATGAAACTTTTGATGTCTTTTGGATATTTGTAAAAATAATTCAAAAGAAACTAGGTCTTTAACTTGCCCCATTCGATCTGAACATGGCTCATAATTTTAAAATTCTATGTTCCTTAAATTATACAGTGTGTATGACAAAGATCACATTTTTTTTGCACCCAAAACTCCTTAACAAAATAAGGCTGTTGAGAGAAAGAATATGGAACTAGAGGATATGAGAACTACAATGTTGATATCTAGTGGTATGTTTCAAAGTTTCTAGGCAGAAGCTTTAAACATTGCATGCGACCTAGTAAATAGATGCACAAACAGACCATATTTAGAGAAGACTCCCTATGATTTAGTTAAAGAAAGGAAACCCAATGTATCACATCTAAGGGCTTTCAGTTGCAAATGCTATATTCATAATAATGGAGAGAAAGCCCTAGAAAAATTTAATGCAAGAAGTAATGAGAGATTACTGGGTTATTGTTCACATAGCAAAGCATATAAGGTTTTTAATAAACATATTATGTGTGTGGAAAAAAATGTGCATGTTGCATTTGATGAATCTAACTTTTGTATTAAGAAAAATGTGTAGGATGATGATCAAGACCTCGGTCTTTTACAACGAGAATTGTAAGCTAAAGACTAATGTGACACTCAGGATAGTGATAACATGCAGGAAGTGGAAGTAAACACTAAAGATGGAGCATCACACGCAGGATAGTGATAATATGCAGGAAGTGAAAGCAAACATTGAAGAAGATGGTGCATCACACTCAGGGGGGCCCATGAGGGTCATGAGTGGAGGTGGCAAGAGATATTCTAGTCATAGTTGATGACTACTCCAGATACCTAGACCCCGTTACTATATAGTATAGATGAAAAATATGGAACTAGAGGATATGAGAATTACAATGTTGATATCTATTGGTATGTTTATAAGTTTCTAGGCAGAAGCTATAAACATTGCATGCCACCTAGTAAATAGATGCACAGTTAGACCATATCTAGAGAAGACTCCCTATGAATTACTTAAAGAAAGGAAACCCAATGTATCACATCTAAGGGCTTCAAGTTGTAAATGTTATATTCATAATAATGGAGAGGAAGCCCTAGGAAAATTTAATGCAAGAAGTAATGAGGGATTACTGGGTTATTGTCCATATAGCAAAGCATATAAGGGTTTTAATAAATGTATTATGTGTGGAAAAAAATGTGCATGTTGCATTTGATGAATCTAACTCTTGAATTAAGAAAAATGTGCAGGATGATGATCAAGACCTTGGTCTTTTACAATAAAAATTCTAAGCTTAAAGACTAATGTGACACTCAGGATAGTGATAACATGCAGGAAGTGAAAGCAAACATTGAAAATGAAGAAGAATCATACTCAATGTAGTGATAACATGCAGGAAGTGGAAGCAAACATTAAAGAAGATCGAGCATCACACTCAAGGGGACCATGAGGTTCATGAGTGGAGGTGGCAAGAAATATTCTAGTCATAGTTGATGACTACTCCAGATACCTGGACCCCGTTATTATCTAGTATAGATAAAACTTTTGATGTCTTTTGCATATTTGTGAAAACAATTCAAAAGAAACTAGGTCTTTAACTTGCCCCATTCGATCTGAACATATATCACAATTTGAAAATGCCAAGTTCGTTTAATTTTACAGTGTGTATGACAGAGATCACAATTATTCTGCACCCAAAACTTCTTAACAAAATAAGGTTGTTGAGAGAAAGAATATGGAACTAGAGGAAATGATAACTACAATGTTGATATCTAGTGGTATGTTTAAAAGTTTCTAGACAGAAGTTATAAACATTGCATGCCACCTAGTAAATGGATGCACAGTCAGACCATATCTCGAGAAGACTCCCTATGAATTACTTAAAGAATGGAAACCCAATATATCACATCTAAGTGCTTTCAGTTGCAAATGCTATATTCACAATAATGAAGAGTAAGCCCTAGAAAAATTTAATGCAAGAAGTAATGAGGGATTGCCGGGTTATTTTCCTAATAGCAAAGCATATAAGGTTTTTAATAAACGTATTATAAGTGTGGAAAAAATGTGCATATTGCATTTAGTGAATCTAACCCTTGTATTAAGAAAAATGTACAGGATGATGATCAGGACCTTAGTCTTTACAACGAGACTTCTATGCTTAAAGTCTAATGTGACATTTAGGATAGTGATAACATGCAAGAAGTGGAAGCAAACATTGAAGAAGATTGAGTATCAAACTCGAGAAAGGGGGAGGGGGGACTTTAAGTCTAGATGAGGTGGAAGGAAAAACTAGGATGTAAGACTATGTTCCTGCACCTGATTCTCAATTAAATAGGTTCAACGCCTTTAAAGAAAACCCAGGAAACACCAGAGTATTCACTCTCTTGAGAACATGATCTTCGATCCAAACTCATGAATTCAGACAAGATCATACCTAGGAAATCTTTGCACTTTTAATGCATTGTTACTTACCTTTGAGCCTAAAAATATTAATGAAGCTTTGCAGGATGCAGATTAGGTGTTAGCTACGCAGGAAAAGCTGCATCAATTCAAAAGGAGCAATGTATGGCCCTTAGAGCCCTGACCCAAGGACAAAATAAAAATTGGACCAAAATGGGTCTCAAGAATAAGTTGGATACAAGGAATAATCTATGAACAAGGCCATAATTGTGGTCCAAGGTTACAACTAGGAAGAAAAGATCGATTATGACGAGACATTTTCTCCTATAACAAGAATGAAAGCCATCCGAATGTTAGTTTCCTTTGTTCTTTACATAGAGTTCAAGCTATATCAGATGGATGTAAAGAGTGTCTTCCTAAATGGGTATCTCAAGAAGAAAGTCTATGTGGCTCAACCTCCTAGAATTTTACAAACCCTTGTATGGGTTGAAACAAACTCCCAAAGCATGATATGAGAGACTGTCGAAATTTATCCTTGAAAATAAGTTCACAAGAGGTAATATTGATAATACCTTATTTCTCAAGAAAAAGGTAAGAGTCTCCTAATTCTACAAGTATATATTTATGATATTCTCTTTAGCGTCACTGATGCTTGATTATGTAAGGAATTCTTAGAGCTGATGGGTAAAGAATTTAAAATGAGCATGATTGGTGAGTTATGTTTCACCAACAAAATATGCTTGCAGACTAAGCAAAATCCTCAAGGAAATATGTTTCACCAACAAAATATATAAAAGAGTTACTAAAAATATTTGAGATGGAAAATGCAAAATCAATTGACACGCCAATAGCCACTGCCTCTCCTATCAATTGACACATATTCTCTCCTATTCTTAACTGCTAGCAGACTAGATATAATCTCAAGTGTAGGATTGTGCGCCAGGTTCAATATCTCCCTAAAGATTCACACACGAAGGCAGTTAAGAGAATACTTAGGTATATGAAGGGGAGTAAAAATCTAGGATTTTGGTATCCTAGGAGTAGAAATTTTGAATTTATTTGATTTACTGATGCTAATTATGTAGGATATTTGGTTGATGGAAAAAGCACATCAGGGATAACTCATTTTCTTGGTACATGCTTAGTATCTTGGGCAACAAAGAAAATAAACTAAGTTTCTCTATTTACTGATGAAGCTGAATATATAGTTGTTACCTTCTATTGTACTCAACTTTTATGGATTAAGTAACAATTAGAAGATTATGGTCTCTGGTGTACCACCAACTATGACACAAGTGCCATTAATATTGCCAAGATCTTGTTCAATACAAAAGAACTAAGCATATAGTATTAGATATCACTTCTTGAGAGATAATTTAAAAAAATACCTAATCTCTATGCAGTTCTGTAACACTAAGGATCAAATTTCTAATATCTTCACCAAGGCACTTAATTGAGCCGTGTTTGATAACTACAGGTTGGAGTTTAATTTGACTAAATTTATTAAATTGTATGTGTGTGTCGTTCATCCTCCAATAATCGAATAGAAAATGAATTGATGGTGCTCTAACTATTGGCTTGAATATCTTTCTTAGTCTAATATTATAACAGGTATGCATTCGCATTAAGGAAAAATATGTTCTTATAAAAGTCTAATGATGTCCTTACGGTAATAATGGATATTATTGATGAGTGAGAGGAACAAGGCAGAGACCCAAGGTCTACTATGCATACTCACTGTCTACTTAGCTAATGCCATACTTTGTCTTTACATGTGCCGCATCAGCCAGTCCTAGTTCCTGCCTAAAACGCACACCGCATTTAATCCCCGAAAATCTAGCTACCCACGTGTAATCTCGTTGTAGTAAATATTTCTGATTCAAACACAATCCTAAATTTCTGGCCAAAACCTAGCCCTTATTACTCCGTAAAGTTTCAATTACCATGCCCAAATCATCAAAGCCAAAACCAGAACGACGATTAGGCAAGAATAAATCCCAGATCACCCAAAATCTCTCTACTAAATCTCAATATCTTAGGAGCTCCTCTTCCACGATGAAAGGTTGGAAACAAATCGCCAAGAAAAAAAACCATGTTTGAGAAAGCAAATCCGCGCTTCTGGGCTGTGGTTAAATGAAAAAGAAAAAAATGGTAAGAAATGATTAAACTAGGAAAAGATTCGGATGCAAGTTCAAGTGGGGATAAACCTGTGGATGAACTAAGTTAGATCCAACCCTCTATATAGGTAATGCTTGAAAATCTTTATGCTTCTGTTTATTCAACTGCTAGTGAAACAGTAACACAAAATATTTCTGTGGCTAAAACTATTATGAATGAACCTAGGGTTGAGTCTGAACCAAATGCTGATAAAAAAAAGGGCAGATTTAGAAAAGTCTGGTTTAATTGGAGAAGCGACGACAAAAGAAAAAGGTGAATCAGTAGCAGTGAGTGATTGTCACGACCCAAAATCCAATATAGGTCGTGATGGAATCTAACGCCGCCGTCAGGCAAGCCAACGGTGATTAATCAACTAGTTACTCTTTTTATTATTTTTGAAATCGTAAGTCCTATTAGATAAATAGAGTAAAATCTGGTACTCGTAAAAAATCCGTGATTTTATTTACCAGTTTTCGTGTAAAATATAAATTTACTAGCTAAAATGACAATAATTACATGAACTACAATAATGAACATCCATTAGGAACCCCCAAAATCCAGCATCACAAGTGCATGAGCATCTATTAGAATGTACAATAATACTACAACCTCTGTCTAGAATACAAGTTAGACAGAAAAATGTAAATAGTTCTGACGGAGACTTCGTATGTTGTGGATCGTAGAATGGAATACAACTCACCGAAAAATCGATAGCTGCGTCTCTACGCCTGAAAGACCACCAGAAATATATATACCAACACAATAAGTGCAGAAGTGTAGTATGAGAAAGTAAATCAACGCATACTCAATAAGTATCTAGCCTAACCCTGGAGAAGTAGTGACGAGGGGTCGACATCGACACTTATTAGTGGTCCAATAAATCAAGTACAACAGAAAGTAAATAAGTATGAGGTATGGTAAAAATAGTGTAAACAAATTTAAGCACGTGGTACGACCTCCTATTAACAGTAAGCACAAGCTCTCAATTAGTAGTTACCTCCTCAATCGGAGTATATAAAAAATGGACCTCACCAGATAGGTCGTCACAACTCAATCAGGAAAACACACAGATACGCTGGTTTCTTGTCAAATATTACGCATGATATTGCCGAAGCGAGTGGTCCGATCCCATAGAGTGTTTCATGAAGCTGCCGAGGCGAACAACCCAATCCCATAAGAGTATTTTATAAAAATGTCGAGGCGAACGGCCCAATCCCATAAGAGTGTGGTAGTGCCGAGGCAAACGACCCAATCCCAAAAGAATATGTTACAATAATCATGCCGAGGAGAACGGCCTGATCCCATTAGAATAAGAAGCTTTAATGGGTCCTTGACCCCACTCACGAATAAATGTGTGAGTTATGAAATTTACGGAAGCTTTTTGATGAAAACGCACAACGCGAGAAATTCATAAGGGGAGCACAATTTATTCCGCGGCTAATTCAAGTAGCTTGTCAAATCTCTACAATAGAGAGTCTATCACTCTATGCAAGCCTAGTCTCAAGTCGTACCGCAAAATAAATGAGTTAAATAGGCAAGGATAACTCAAATGGTAATATTAAAGCATGGCGTGAACCTAAGCCTACCCGGACATAATCAGGAATTTTAGCATACCCACGGACACTCGTCACCTCATACGTGCGTAGCTCCCACAACATGTAACATATAAGAATATAACACCTAGGAGTAAATTCCCCCTCACAAGGTTAGACAGGAGACTTTCCTTGCTCCGAAGTTCCATAACCTGCTCCAATGCCTCTCTAACGCTTTAAACCAAATGCCCATCGATTCGAAACTAGTCAAACAAATGAAAACTAATAAAAATATACTCCAACATCATAATTAATTAATTTATTACAATTTCCAACTCCGTTCGAAAAAGTCAACAAAGTCAACCCTCAGGCCCACGTGCCCGGATTCCGAGAATTTTCGAAGAAAAACTTTACCCATAACGTTACGAACTCAAATATATGGTTTATTCCAAATTCCACATCCAATTTCATGGTCAAAATCCAAAATGCCAAATTCTAAGTTCTCTACCAAAACCCCAAATTTGTACTAATTTTCATGTTTAAATCCATATATAAACCAAGAAACTAACTCACAATATGTGAGAATTACTTACCGTGACATAGATGATGAAAATATTTCCTCCAAGAGCTCCAAGAATCTCCCAACCAAATGATAATGTGAGAGAAATGGGCTAAGTCCCGAAATAAAAGCTCACTGCCCAGCAACTCCCTTTTCTGCGATTGCATAAAACTCATCGTGATCGCAAAGGCCAACCAGACTCGCCCCTCAATTTACCCTATGCGAACACGAGAACCTACTCGCGATCGCGAAGCACAGCTTGCCCAGGCCTCCGCGAACCCGAGTCTATTCCGCGATCGCATCAACTCTCCCAAACAGGCTTGCCTCCACAACCCATCGCATTCGCGGCTTTGCCTACACGAACGTGAGGAACAATCTGCTCCACCTCCGCTATCGCGGCTCCCCCTATGCGATCACGATAAACAAAAAATCCATCAGTCCACTTAACCTTTCGCGATCACGTTCCTTCCTTCGCGATCGCAATGAATACCAAACGCACCAGAAACCAGCAGCTGCACAACATAGAGAAATGGTCCGAACTCGTCTTGAAATACACCCGAGGCCCTCGGGACCCCATCCAATCACACCAACCAGTCCCAAAACAAGACACAAACTTGCTCGAGGCCTCAAATCATACCAAACAACATCAAACCTTTGAATCGACGATTGAAACCTTTCTTTAAACATTCAAACATCAAACTTTGTCAACGCGTCCGATTCATACTTAAATATTCCGGAATGACGCCAAACTTTACGCACAAGTCACAAATCACGATACGAATCTATTCCAAGGCTCGGACCCCAAACGGACATTGATAACACCAAAATCCACTTTAACTCAAACTTAGGAAATTCATAAACATTTCAAAATTAAAAATTTCTACAATAAGCGCTGAAATGCTTTTGGACGATCCGATACTCAACCCAGACATACGCTCGAGCCCGAAATCATGTTACGAACCTATTTGAACCCTTGAATCTCGATTCTAAGGTCAATTACTCCAAAGTAAAACCTTGATCAACTCTTCCAACTTAAAGCTTTCGAATTTAGAATTTTCCTCCCGAAACGACTTCGAACTTTCTAAAATTCAATTCCGACCACACGTACAAGTCACGAAACATGAAGCGAACCTATTCGAGGACTCAAACCACCAAACGATGTGCTATATCTCAAAATAATCGGTCTGGTCATTACATTAATGATGTGACTGAATCCATGAGTGCAAATATTCAAGAGGAAAAGGGTGGGAGTGTTGGAGCATCGACTGAGGAGGATTAAAGCACAGAATATGGGGAAATAGAGTATAGATTGAGGATGATAGACTGGTTTCTGATATGGAGATGGGTTCTGCTGAGAAAGTCACAACACAAGCTAATGACCTAGATTTAAAGCTGCTCTCCCGACTGACAATGAAGCAAAAGCAAGGGAGACACCTGTTGATGAAGGATCTGAGATAGTCCATGCACCAGTTGACAAACTTGCATCTAAAGTTGTTCCCTCGACTATCAATGAAGTTAAAGAAGAAAATACTAAGGAGCAAAGTTTTCATGCTGACTTTAAATTGGTGGATGAGGAAGATAATGATGAAGATATTCCCCTAGTCTTTGTGTATGGGAAGATAGATGGCAAGAAAAGAAAGAAAAATGGGAGTTAAACTCTGCCTTAGGGTCCCCTCCAAAGGCATTAAAGAAGAGGAGATTGGTGAGGGGACTGGTGAGCAAGTCAAAATTGATGAAAATATAGAACCTGATTCTAAAACTCCTCCTAGCAAAAGACTAAGCACCAAAGGTAGCAAGAAACAACCTGAAGCTGAAGCTCTTGAAAGAAAGAGAGACAGAAAAGGGAAAGTTGGTGATTCAAGTACCATGAGTGATCTTGTTGAGGTACTTCATGAAGGTGTAAAGGCTAGAATAGTGAAAACAAGGAAAATTAAGAAGGTGAAGAAGAGGAAGGGAAAAAGTACGAAAATATGGTGACAAGAAAGTAAGTATTGGTGAGAAGGGTGAAAAGAAGGCTAGAGTAATGAGGTTCTCTAAGGCTAAAGTACTAAGAGGGAAAGTTGTTACTGCTACCACTTCAAATGGGATGGTAGAACTGGTTGACAAGCTGGAGAAACAAGGGTAGAAGAACCTATTTCAAAAGCATGACAAGCTTTCCTACCAAGATGAAATTGTGGAGTTATTCATTTATTGTAGTGTAATAGAAGTGGTAGGCACAAGCTTAGTAGGAGGAACTGAGATTGTGTTTGATGATGTGAAGCTTGGTTTTCTAGGGGTACTTACTACAGTGTATTGTAAGTATGGCAAGTGATCATGACTAGATAGATAAGTTGTAAGGCCCGTGAAAATTTCTACTCAAAACCCAAAAGCTTGTAGTGCCAAGTTAGGAATAAGTGTTAGAAATTTGTAAAATTCTTCGCCACGGTTCGGACCCTTTGGACTGATCTGTGAATTAAAAAGTTAAGGAATAATATTTTCCAAAAAAGTGCATTTATGTGGTCCATTATGCGGTAGCATAATAGCTATGCAGACCGCAAAGTCGCCGCAGATTCAGACAGTTTGATAGTTATGCGGCCAATTATGCGATCGCATAATCAATATGCGAGCCACATAGTCATCACATAATCCCCTTGGAATTTTTACGAGGGGCAGTTCTGCGGTGCATTATGCGACCGCAGAATAGGTATGCGGACCGCATTCTTGTCGCATACCCGGGCAGTTTGTTCAGGTTTTTGAAGCCATTTTTGCGGTCCCTTTTGCGGGCCGCGTGTCCATTATGCGATCGTAGATCGTGTTGGGGCTCCTATTTTCTAACTTTTAGAACCCAACCCCCTCTCATTAAAAACACCCCATCAGACCTCTTTTATGCTATTTTACTGCAAATAGAGTGAGAGAGGAAGTTCTAGAGGGAGAGAGAGTGATCTTCATCAAGTCCCCACCCAATCCTTGCCTAAACCCTAGAAGATTTTCAAGTAAAGCCGCTAAGCCTTCACCCCAAGAGGTAAGAACTTGAGCCCTAACCTTTGGTTTTGAAATTCACACTAGAATGAGTAATTAGCTTGTGGGTTCATGGGTATAGAAATAGATTTTCTTGCATGCATAAAAGATAATAGGGTATGGGGAGGTTGTGAACTAAAAAGATAGCAATTGGAGTGTAAGATGATGAAAATCTCTCACAAAAGGGTCCTAAAATCACAATGCACACTTAGTGCTTGATAATATGCTCAAATGAGCTAGAATCTTAATCATGTCTCTAATTCTTGGTTCAATTTGTAATTCTCATAAACTAGATTGAAGTTGCTAAGAGTCCGGAATTTTGTAAGAATTTAAGGAAAGCTCTATTGAGGTATGTATGGCAAAAACCCCCTCTTATTAGAAATTGAGATCCGTTGGTGTGTGTGCAAATGTGGTATGACTTAAATTGGATTGATGAATTGATTATTATCTCACATGAATTGGTTTTGCAACTATTTATACGTGAAAGGTGTGCCTCAATGTGTTCGATATACTATTCTTGATAATTTAAAGATGTGCGAAGAATATAAACGATGTGTTGGAATGCCTAGACCTCAAGTCAAGATTAAAATTGAGATTGTCATACCAACTATGTGAAATCTTATCTATGCTTACAACTTGAATCGCTCTTGTATGTGCCTATTATCCTAAATTACAAGGTTAGTATTAAAAGTGAACATGATGTGATAATTGTGGCCCGAAGTGCCTATGAATTTATATATGTGAAATAAAGATTGAATCGAGATGATTAATGAGAAAGGAACAATACCTTGGTAAGGCGGCCTAGCCGATCGGGCCGTGATCGGACGTCATGTCGCACACATGGTGGTATTGTGCTGATATTGAATTCCGGAAAAGGAGAATGAGATTGTGATTGAGGTATATGTCTCAAATGAGGCAACCTAGCCGATCAGGTCGTGATCGGACTCCTCTCAAGATAGCGGTGGTATTGCGAATAATGATGAACAGTATGAAATGCCCTAAACTAACGCTATGGAAATTATGTGAAAGTTATATGATTCTTTTATTTGATGATGTGGTGATCGTTTAAAGCTTTTGATTTATACTTGTGATTTCCTTATTCTTGTATGATAGTTCTTTCTAATCAGATGGTGTTTAGTTATACATACTAGTATTATTCCATGGTACTAATGTCCCTTTTGCCGGGGGCGCTACATCTTTCAGTGGATGTAGGTGGCTCCATAGCGGACAGTGCCGATCGTAGATAGCGGAGCATCCTCCATTAAGCAATCTTGGTGAGCCCCTCTTCTTTCATGAGTGATGCAGTATGTATTATGTTATAGATTTCCACTTTTGAGGTATGGCCGGGCCTTGTTGCCGGCGTTATCATAACTGTCTTTTGTATCTTTAGAGGCTCCGTAGACGTTTGTGTGGGTTATGTACGGGTGTTGGATGGGTCAATGAACTGTGTTGTAAGTCTAAACTCTAGTTCTTCTTAACTGTAACTGTATGAAATCTTGAAAACTTAACCATGGTTTAAGGTTTGTGATATGAAACGAACTAACAATGTTGGATGTATGATCTTTCCTATTGACTAAATAAACGAAAGCATGGTTTCCTTAATCGTATTGAGTTGGGTAGAAAGTGTTAAGAAGGCTTGCTCAGTTCGGTTCACTCGATTGAGCGCCGGTCGCGCCTCCTGAGGTTGGGGCGTGACAAACTTGGTATCAGAGCCTAAGGTTTTAAAGCATCCTAGGATGTCTCGGAGCCGTGTCTAGTAGAGTCCTTTTTATCGGTGTGTAGTCGACCACATCTATAAGTTGGAGGATACTTGGGCATTTAGGAATAACACCCTTCTTTGATATTCTGGATCGTGCGGCAAAACTTGTTATGAAACTGTTCCTCCTCTAACTATTGCATTCTTTCAACTTTCAGTGCATGGAACCAAAGAAGAAAGCCAGAATTGGCCAAGAAGCCAATGCCACCTTAGGAGTGGCTGATGATTCCCTACTTGATACTGCGGGTGAGGGTAGTCGCCCTGCTATCACCCTGCCTGATTCTTCTGTTCCGAAGCTGACTACCCTAGTTCCTATACCTACGGGGGGTACCACTATCCCTCCCATTGATACTCCTATTCCGCCTCCAGCCCCAGCTTCCGGTTCTGGTATTTCTGATGGGGTTCTTAGGGAAGCTATTCAGATGCTGACTTAGCTAGTAGCCTCTGAGGCCCAGAGGTCAAATGTTGCGCCCAATTCATCGAGCCAGCAAGGGGATTCCACCAGTTCCAGGGTGAACAGATTTCTTCAGTTAGACCCTCCAGTGTTTTCTAGTGCCAATCCGGAAGAAGACCCTCAGGATTTTATTGATGAGATGCACAAGACCCTCAGGGTTATGCGTGCAACTGAGACAGAGGGAGTAGAGTTGGCTGCCTATCGCCTGAAAGGGGTGGCCTATGCGTGGTTTAAGTTGTGGGAAGATTCCCGTGAGGAGGGAAGCCCTCCAGCGAGGTGGAGCGAGTTTGCCGATGCCTTTGTGGATCATTTCTTGCCTGCTGAGACAAGGGCAGCCCGTGCCGCAGAGTTTGAGAATCTGAAGCAAGGTAGCAGAAGTGTGTGGGAGTACCATATGGAGTTTGCCCGCATGTCCAAGTATGCTATTCACATGTTGCCCACAATGGAGGCTAGGGTGCGCCGGTTTGTTCAAGGTCTTAATCCTTTGACTATTAATGAGGCTTCTACAACTGCCTTGAATTCTGATATGAATTATGGGAAGATGGTGGCATTTGCTCAGGCCACAGAGAACCGTAAACTCAAGAACAAGATGGAGAGGGAGGGTAACAGCAAGGCCCGGTCTACGGGCAATATGGGGGAGTCACCAGGTGGGGGAAGATCAGCTTTCAGGGGAGGATCATCAGGGCCATCCCAATCTGTTGCATAGTCTTCAACCAGTGCACCACCGTTAGGGCCCAGCCAGCAGCAGCAATGGAGTCGTTTTAGGCTCAGTCAGGGCGACATGAGATCCCACCAGCGGGGTCGATCAGGAGAGAGATCCCGGCAGCAGTAGAGGTCCCCGTGCCCCAGGTGCGGGAAGATGCACTTAGGGATTTGCTACTTGGAGTTACCCGTATGCTATGGATGTGGGATGAGGGGTCATATTCAGAGGCATTATCGTGTATCCTGCCAGGGAGCGAGTAGGGGCACAACACAGCCAGCCAGCCCATCAGCGCTACGTCTTCAACCCCCTCTCCAGCTCGAGGTACCCTAGCACGCGCGGGGCGTGGTGCAGCTAAGGGTGGTGCGCAGAGTTCGGGAGGACCCAGCCGGTTCTATGCTATGAGTGGTCGCCAGACTGCAGAGGCTTCTCCAGATGTTGTTAAAGGTATTCTGACTCTCCAATCTCATGATGTGTATGCACTTATTGACCCCGGTTCCACCTTGTCCTATGTTACCCCTTTTGTTGCTATGGAATTTGGGATAGAACCAGATTAGCTTCATGAGCCATTCTCGATGTCTACTCCGGTTAGCGAGTCTATTATGGCTGCTCGAGTTTATAGAGGCTATGTCGTTATGATGCGTGGTAGGGATACCATGGCCGATCTTATTGAATCGGTGATGGTCGATTTTGACGTAATAATGGGAATGGATTGGCTTTATTCATGTTTTGCCAAGCTTGATTGTCGGACTAGAACTATGAGGCTTGAATTTCCTAATGATCCCGTTGTGGAATGGAAGGGAGATAATGTAGTGCCTAAAGGTCGGTTTATTTCATACCTTAAGGTCGTAAAGATGATCAAGAAGGGGTGTATCTACCATTTAGTTCGGGTCACGGACACCGATGCCGAGGCACCTAGCCTTGAGTCCGTGCCAGTCGTGAATGAATTTCTGGATGTCTTTACAGATGAGCTCCCTGGGATCCCACCAGACAGGGAGATTGATTTTGGGATCAATGTGATGCCAGGCACGCAGCCTATATCAATTCCACCTTACAGAATGGCACTAGCAGAATTGAAGGAACTAAAGGAACAATTGAAGGAACTAAATGAACAATTGAAGGATTTGTTAGAAAAAGGTTTCATCCGGCCGAGTGTGTCACCGTGGGGTGCACCGATTTTGTTTGTAAGGAAGAAAGATAGGTCGCTACGGATGTGTATTGACTACCGGCAACTTAACAAAGTCACAATAAAAAATAAATACCCTCTACCAAGGATAGATGATTTGTTTGATCAATTGCAAGGTGCTAAGTGTTTCTCAAAAATTGACTTGCGGTCCGGATATCACCAATTGAAGATAAGGGAGCAGGATATTCCAAAAACAGCTTTCAGAACTCGGTATGGGCATTTTGAATTTCTGGTGATGTCTTTTAGGCTAACAAACGCCCCGACAACTTTCATGGATCTCACGAATCGAGTCTTCAAGCCTTTTTTAGACTCCTTTGTAATAGTGTTCATCGACGATATTCTTGTGTATTCCCGAAGTCGGGAGGACCATGCTAACCATCTCAGAGAAGTTCTGCAGACTCTTCAGCAGCACCAATTGTATGCGAAATTTTCGAAATGTGAATTTTGGCTTGAATCCGTCGCGTTTTTGGGTCATGTCGTCCAGGGAAGGAATTATGGTTGATCCTCAAAAGATTGCAGCACTGAAATTGGCCTAGACCTACCACCCCAACAGAGATTCGCAGTTTCTTGGGTTTGGCCGGATACTACAGAAGATTTATGGAGGGATTTTCTACTCTTGCCTCTCCATTGACTAAATTGACGCAGAAAGCTGTTAAGTTCTAGTGATCCGATGCTTGTGAAAGGAGCTTCCAGGAATTGAAATCAAGATTGACTACAGCACTGGTATTAACCCTGCTAGAGGGTACAGAGGGATTTATGGTGTATTGCGATGCTTCAAAGATCGGGCTTGGGTGTGTGTGCTGATGCAACACGGCAAGGTTATAGCCTACGCTTCTAGGATACTCAAGAATCATGAAAGGAACTATCCAACCCACGACTTAGAGCTCGCTGCAGTGGTGTTCGCACTAAATATTTGGCGACATTATTTGTATGGGGTCCATGTGGATGTATTTACAGACCACAAGAGCCTTCAATATATTTTCGAGCAAAAGGAGTTGAATCTGAGACAGAGAAGATGGCTAGAGTTACTCAAGGACTATGATATCAATATTCTCTATCACCCGAGAAAGGCCAATGTTTTGGCGGATGCTCTTAGTCGGAAATCTAAGGGAAGTTTGGCTTATTTGAAGGCATGTCAATGGCTGTTGGCCCGGGAGGTTCACCAGTTAGCTAGTTTGGGAGTTCGCTTTGCGGACTCTAATGAAAGAGGAATAATTATGCAGAATAGGGTTGAATTATCGCTTGTGGCAGAGGTGAAAGAGAAACAGTTCAACGATCCATTGTTGGCACAGCTGAAAGAGGGGATTCGTAAACACAAGACCACAGCTTTTTCCTTGGGCATGGATGATGGTACCCTACGGTACCAAGGCCGCCTATGTGTTTCGGATATTGACGGTCTTCGGGAAAGGATCATGGCGGAGGCTCACACTTCTAGGTATTCTGTGCACCCAGGTTCTACAAAAATGTATCATGATCTCAAGGAAGTTTATTGGTGGAACAACATGAAAAGGAACGTGGCGGACTTTGTGGCTAAGTGTCCGAACTGTCAGCAAGTGAAAGCCGAATATCAAAGGCCCGGTGGATTGGCTCAAGACATAGAAATTCTGATGTGGAAATGGGAAATAATCAACATGGATTTTGTGGTAGGGTTACCGCGCACTCCGCGCAAGTTCGACTCAATTTGGGTGATCGCGGATCGACTCACAAAATCAGTGCACTTCTTGCCAGTTAAATCTACCGACACAGTGAAACAGTATGCTTAGTTGTATATCAGAGAAATAGTCAGGTTGCATGGCACTCCAGTCTCAATCATTTCAGATCGAGGGGCTCAGTTCATAGCCAACTTTTGGAAGAAATTTTAGCAAGGTTTGGACACACAGGTAAATCTTAGCACAACTTTTCACCCTCAGACCGACGGGCAAGCAGAGCGGACTATTCAGATGCTCGAGGACATGTTGCGTGCTTGTGTTTTTTATTTCAAGGGTAGCTGGGATGATCATTTGCCACTCATAGAGTTTGCTTATAACAACAGTTTCCATGCTAGTATCCAGATGGCATCATTTGAAGCATTGTATGGAAGGAGATGTAGATCTCTAATTGGGTGGTTCAAAGTCAGAGAACCTGAATTGATAGGGCCGGACCTGGTGCATCAGGCTATGGAGAAAGTCAAGATTACTAAGGAGAGGTTGAAAACTGCTCAGAGTCGCCAAAAGTCTTATTCAGACATTCGTCGCAGAGGTTTAGAGTTCAAAGAAGATGATTGGGTATATTTGAAGGTTTCCCCCATGAAGGGTATCATGCGGTTTGGAAAGAAAGGAAAATTGAGTCCAAGGTATGTCGGACCGTACAGAATCATTCAGAGGGTTGGTCAGGTGGCATACAAGCTCGAGCTGCCACCCGAGATGTCATTGGTACACCCAATCTTCCATGTGTCTATGTTGAAGAAGGTAGTGGGAGATCCGTCCACTATTGTGCCAGTTGAAACTATTGAGGTTAATGAAGAACTGTCATATGAAGAAGTTCCAGTTGCCATTCTTGACAAGCACGTCCGTAAATTGAGAAATAAGGAAATTGCCTCCATAAAAGTGTTGGCGGAACCAACAGGTTGAGGAAGCCACTTGGGAAGCCGAGGAAGAAATGAGAAAGAAGTACCCACATTTGTTTGTATAGCCATGTAATAGCTTTTATGCATTTGGTTCCTATGAACTCTGTATCCTTTGAATTGGTCTATGTAAAAATTATTCTATTTTGGTTATATGTTGCCTATGCGGCCATGGTTAGTGTCGTTATAAGTTATGTCATATCTATGGATTATGTATATGCTGTTAGGATATGTTTCTAGGGCTCTCTGACAGGTGGATAGGCCTAGTTACAAAGGAAACTCTGGCAAATTTTTGGGAAATTTAGGGAGTTAGCTAAATTTGGGGCTGTTGATATGTTTCATGTTGTGAAAAGCTGGGGTTGCATAAAGATTGCTAATGAGTGAACCTTGATCCTCATTCGAGGACGAATGATCCTAAGTGGGGGAGGATGTAAGGCCCCGTGAAAATTTCTACTCAACCCGAAAGCTCGTAGTGTCAAGTTAGGAATATGTGTTAGAAATTTGTAAAATTCTTCAGCTCGCCGCGGTTGGGACCCTTTGGACTGATTTGTGCATTAAAAAGTTAAGGAATAATGTTTTCTAGAAAAGTGCATTTTTGCGGTCCATTATGCGATCGCATAACAGCTATGCGGACTGCATAGTCGCCGCAGAGTCAGACAGTTTGATGGTTAATTTTGAGGTCAACTATGCGGCCAATTATGCGATCGCATAATCAATATGCGGGCCACATAGTCATCGCGTAATCCCTTTGGAATTTTTGCGAGGGGTAGTTCTGCGGTGCATTATGTGACCGCAGAACAGGTATGCGGAGCGCATTCTTGTCGCATACTCGGGCAGTTTGTTCAGGTTTTTGAAGCCATTTATGCGGGCCGCATGTCCATTATGCGATCGCAGATCGTGTCGGGGCTCCTATTTTCTAACTTTTAGAACCCGACCCCCTCCCATTAAAAACACCCCATCAGACCTCTTTTATGCTATTTTACTGCAAATAGAGTGAGAAAGGAAGTTCTAGAGGGAGAAAGAGTGATCTTCATCAAGTCCCCACCCAATCCTTGCCTAAACCCTTGAAGATTTTCAAGTAAAGCCGCTAGGCCTTCACCCCAAGAGGTAAGAACTTGAGCCCTAACCTTTGGTTTCGAAATCCACACTAGAATGTGTAATTAGCTTGTGGGTTCATGGGTATAAAAATAGATTTTCTTGCATGCATAAAAGATAATAGGGTATGGGGAGGTTGTGAACTAAAAAGATAGCAATTGGAGTGTAAGATGATGAAAATCTCTCACAAAAGGGTCCTAAAATCACAATGCACACTTAGTGCTTGATAATATGCTCAAACGAGCTAGAATCTCAATCATGTCTCTAATTCTTGGTTCAATTTGTAATTCCCATAAAATAGATTGAAGTTGCTAAGAGTCCCAGAATTTTGTATGAATTTAAGGAAAGCTCTATTGAGGTATGTATGGCTAAAACCCCCTCTTATTAGAAATTGAGCTCCGTTGGTGTGTGTGCAAATGTGGTAAGACTGAAATTGGATTGATGAATTGATTGTTATCTCACATGAATTGGTTTTGCAACTATTTATACGTGAAAGGTGTGCCTCAATGTGTTCAATATACTATTCTTGATAATTTAAAGATGTGCGAAGAATATAAACCATGTGTTGGAATGCCTAGACCTCAAGTCAAGATTAAAACTGAGATTGTCATACCAACTATGTGAAATCTTATCTATGCTTACAACTTGAATCGCTCTTGTATGTGCCTATTATCCTAAATTGCAAGGTTAATATTGAAAGTGAACATGATGTGATAATTGTGGCCCGAGTGCCTATCAATTGATATATGTGAAATAAAGATTGAAACGAGATGATTAATGAGAAAGGAACAATGCCTTGGTAAGGCGGCCTAGCCGATCGGGCCGTGATCGGACGCCATGTCGCACACATGGTGGTATTGTGCTGATATTGAATTTCGGAAAGGGAAAATGAGATTGTGATTGAGGTATATGTCTCAAATGAGGCAACCTAGCCGATCGGGTCGTGATCGGACTCCGCTCAAGATAGCGGTGGTATTGCGAATAATGATGAACAGTATGAAATGCCTTAAACTAAAGCTATGGAAATTATGTGAAAGTTATATGATTATTTTATTTGATGATGTGGTGATCATTTAAAGCTTTTGATTTATACTTGTGATTTCCTTATACTTGTATGATAGTTCTTTCTAATCAGATGGTGTTTAGTTATACATACTAGTACTATTCCATGGTACTAACGTCCCTTTTGCCGGGGGCGTTACATCTTTCAATGGATGTAGGTGGCTCCATAGCGGACAATGCCGATCATAGCTAGCGGAGAATCCTCCATTCAGCAATCTTGGTGAGCCCCTCTTCTTTCAGGGGTGATGCAATATGTATTTTGTTATAGATTTCCACTTTTGAGGTATGGCTGGGGCCTTGTTGCCGGTGTTATCATTGTTGATACCCAATTTTTCCCTATCTATTTTTATACTCAAAATATTCTCAAAATAGCATGTACATGCATATATAAGTATGCCCAAAAATTTTGACATTTTTTCCAATTTTTTTTAAAAGTTTTAAAAATCATTTTTATTATTTGTTTTAATAGTACAAAATCCAATAATTATTCCCAAAACTATCATTTTGGTGAGTAATTTATTTCCATCCTCATATTTACATCACAATATAATTAAGGTGATTTTTTCATATTTTTTATAAATTTATTTGATATTTCTAAGCTAAAATTGCATAAAATTGCAATTATAGCCTATATTGCGATTAATAGCATTTTACAATTATAAAATTGCTCCCAGTATTTTTAGATTAACATTTATATATTATTAATTAATTCAGTACTTTTAAATTTGTTTTTAAAATTATTTTAACTATTTTAATTAAATTAAAAGGGGGCATCGACAGCATGGCGACTCTGCTGGGGACTCTTTAGGCTTTTACCACTTCATGTTATATGTGACTTTATTGTTTTCTTTTATTGCTTTGTTTAATGCCTTTATCTGAGACTGACTTGGCTTCTTGTTTCTTTTTCTTTAACGCTTTCATTTACTGCTTTCCTTCAATACCGTTGTAATTTTTGAGCAATTATTGTAATCATTATGAACGCGAAAATACGTGACAATTTGTAATTGCATCTTCAACATCATATTTCACTCGTGCCAAACAAATACCATACCAACGCTTAATGAGTGGCTGCGCTCTTCTGATATTATTACCCCCTGAATTTGGCAAAGGCATATTTGCGGTAACACCAGTCAATCAGCGATGCAGTCGACGGTTCCGTGCCTTTCCCTCTTGAGTTGTCCGCTCAAGGGTACCGGTCTAGCACCCCATAAAAACCTTATTCTATTTAACTGTTCATGCATCACTGTCAAACCTAGTCGAGTCAGTTATGTTGTCCACATAATGACTCTTTAAGATAGCCTTGTCCAAAGTCCACTGGGTTCCCCTGAAACCCAAACGGACAACACCATATTCTGTGCATTTATTTGGAGAACTAAATGCCATTGTGCTAATTATTGATTTAAATAGTCGAGTCCGGTGGGGTAAGGGACTAACACTTTATTTTGCAGAAATGAGGCACGAAATGCCCAGGTTCGGCATGGTAACCAACATTCACCCAAGGTTGCTAAGTTGGTGGGAAGACCTTCATTCCAGTGACCGAACTCTCGTCCGCAAGTATTTGGGGAACTTACCTTCTCTTTTGGAAATTCAGCCTAACAACAAAATCATAGAGGCTGCGACCTTATTCTGGGACAGTGATAGATCAGTATTTCGATTTGGGGACCTGGAAATGACCCCATTGCTCGAAGAAATAGGAGGGTTAGCCGGTATTCCTTGGGAGACTCCGGGTTTGCTCATGCCAGAAAACCGCAAGGGTAGGGGTTTCTTCAAAATGATGGGGTTGAAGAAAAACTCAGACTTGACTTGTTTGAAGGACTCCTATATTCCTTTCGACTATCTGTACGAGAGGTATGGCCATAGCAAGTCCTACCGCACCTATCCAGATGAATTCGTCCTCACATCATTGGGGCATATCCACATGAGGGTTTTCGTCTTTATATTCTGCTTCTTGGGAATGATAGTGTTCCCTATGAAGAAGGCTAGGATCCATACCAGACTAGCCATGGTCACCAAGACACTAATGGAAGGGATTGGAGGGCAGCCTTTCAGCATAGTGCCCATGATTGTTGCTGAGATCTACCGAGCCTTGGAGAACTGTCAACGAGGGGCCAGTCACTTTGAGGGTTGCAACTTACTACTCCAACTTTGGCTTATAGAACATCTCCAAAGGGGTCAATACCGTCAAGAGCTTCCACGAAGGCCGTGGAACGATCATATAGCCTTCCACCATCCCAAGAGAATGAACTATATGCCTGACATGTTTGCTCAGCCGGGAGACGCTCGAGGATGGGTAGAGTTGTTTGAAAATTTGAAAGAAGACAAGGTGCAGTGGATGTTCGAATGGTTCCCCACTGGAGAATTCATCATCCGCTCTCGGGACGCTCCATTCCTTATACTCATTGGTCTGAGGGGAACTTATCCCTATGTCCCTCTCCGAGTCATGAGGCAGGCGGGGAGAAAGCAAGTCGTACCGAAGGTTGAAAAGATGAGTCATTTCAGGGCTGATTTCCAAGATGACGATAGCCCATACAAATGTCAAGCTCAACACATATGGAATAACAAGATCATCCTAGAAAAGGATTCCATAGAGCCTGACAGATACCATGCCGGTTACACCCCATACTATCCAGGTTGGCTAGAAGAGGATCGTGCTGGGTTAGGACAGCCCGGGTCTGTTCGAGGTCACAAGGTCATCGACGAGAGGGCTGAAATACAGGTTAATTACAACCAATTGCGCAAGAGGATCAGGGAGTGCGAGAGTGAACATCAGGAAATTCAAGAAGCAAATCAGAAGCTGATTGAGGAATGGAAAGATATGGTTGTCAGCGCCAACAAGCGACTAGGGTATTTGGAGCGAGGTTTGGTAGAGTTGGAAAGGAAATGCATCCAGAGGATCGAAAATTGCCAGAACGCTGAGGGAAATGAAGGAGGACATTTGGCTAGGCCTTATCTACTGCTGGGGCTGCGTGAGCTGGTAAAGTTGTTCGATGGAGCTAAAGATGCCGAGTCTGGGGAAGGTCCTTCTGAGACCAAGTAGTTAGGAATCTCTTTTCTTTTTCGCTTTAAAATGTAATAGGGCCAACGACCATTAGTGACATTTTACTTTATGCAATTTCAGTGTCATTTTGGGATTCGTCTTATTTTTATCAATAAAATGAGGCATTTAGCATTATAAGTTCTCTAAATCAACTTGTCGCTAGGCCTACCTCGGGCACAACGAGGCACCTAATTTAGGACACGATTTATGTTCTTATACTATGTGTTTAAATATTGCAATATTTTTCTCAGAATCCGTACTAACTTGTTACCTTTTTGTTTTTACTTTTATTTCCCCTCCCCAAAAGGTTAGTTCGTGCACTCTGGCATCATCATCCTACTCCACAAGATCTAAGGGCCCTCCACCTCCTCCTCCTCCAAATCCTATCAAAAACAAGAGCAAAGCAAAAATGGAAGATTTGAACAATGTCAGGAAGGAAATCTCGGTTGAAAGAGTAGAGGTTCCTCAGGGTATTCAGGTGTCCAAAGAAAGCGCCGCCCAGCTCGAACAGAAGTTACTAAAATTTCAAGAAGAACTAGACCAAGTTCGGAACTTGGCAAGCTTGTCATTCTCCCTCACTACTCCAGACGTCAACTTTCGCAATGATCAAAACCCCATACCTCCACAAAACATCCCGAAGCCGCAGAAACAACCCGCTACTCATCAAAATTGCAACACATGTCACAACAACACCCCACTCCTCATCCCCTAACAACCAAATGATCATCCCCACCACACTCCCATCTATGTAGAAACACTACCACAATACGCTCAACCCATTACAAACACACCGGAATCTGATGACAAAGACTCTCTCATCAAGAACCTGGCTGCCGAGCTCAAGAAACTAACTAGCCGAGTCCAGGGTATTGAAGGAAACAAAGGTATTGAAGGGCTGAATTATGAGGATCTTTGCATTCAGCCAGACATCGAACTTCCTGAGGGGTACAAACCTCCTAAGTTCGAGATGTTTGACGACTCAGGGGATCCTAGAGTCCATTTGAGGACATACTGTGATAAGCTGGTCGGCGTCGGAAGAGATGAAAAGATTCGCATGAAGCTCTTCATGAGAAGTTTGAAAGGCGATGCGCTATCTTGGTACTTTAGCCAAGATCCCAAGAAGTGGACAAGCTGGGTAGGAATGGCGTCCGATTTCATGGACAGGTTCAGATTCAATACAGAAAATGCGCCAGATGTCTTCTACATCTAGAATCTGAAACAGAAACCTACTGAGACATTCCGCGAGTATGCTACTCGATGGAGATCCGATGCTGCTAAGGTCAGGCCGGCCTTAGTAGAAGAACAGATGAACAGATTTTTCGTCTGAGCTCAGGATCCACAATATTATGAGAGGTTGATACTGATAGAGGGCCAGAAATTCTCCGACATCATCAAGCTAGGAGAAAGGATCGAGGAAGGCATTAGAAGCGGTATGGTTACTAATTTTGAGGCATTGCAGGCTACCAACAAAGCCCTACAATCTGGTGGCACGTCCAAGAAAAAGGATGTGAGTGCCGTGATGGTTGCACAGAGAACGAAGTCCCCAGTAAAATACCAAGCTTACCCAGTACCTCCTCTCATATATCAACCTATCCCTAATTACCAAGCACCTCCGCCTTCTTACCAAATTCCACCACCTACTTACCAATCATCCTCATCCCCCACATATCAACCTACCTCACCAAGATATTCCCAACCCGCACCCGTCTACCAAGCCTACAATGCTCAGCCTTCTCACTACCAATCACCTCCCGCTCGCCAAAACTTCCCCAGGCCCCACCCTAACTTCGACCGTAGACCTCCCAAGCAATACGCTGCCATCGCCGAGCCAATCGACCAACTATTGAAAGACTCAAAGAAGCCGGTTACGTCACCCCAATCCCTGCCATAACTCCAAAAAATCCTTCCCAATGGGTCAATCCAAACAAAACCTGTGCATACCATTCCGGCATGAAAGGGCATACCATTGATGAGTGCCGATCTCTGAAAGACAGAATCCTAGATCTAATCGACAACAAAACCATCGTGGCAAAGGAGCCTGCTCCTAATGTTCGCAACAATCCCTTGCCTGATTATAAGGGTGGAAGTGTACACATGATCAAGGTGGAAGATGATTGGGACCCCAAAGGGTCAATTAGATTAATTGCCGAAGGTGACGAGCCCAAGAAACCAACGGTCACACTGAATCCAATCGTAGTCCAGATCTAGCCCTCTGGGGATGCTGAAGAAAACATGTTCGTGCCTCTCGAGTTTGAAACACCGTCATCCACGAAGACCGCAGAACCAATTGAGGTGGAGTTTGGGTCTCCAAAGGCACCTGTGCCGTTTGAAGTTGCTGTGTTACCTCCCAAAACAAGGGTATCCATTCCTGTAGCAATGTCAGCCATAACACCATTCCATACGAAGGCCATTCCTTGGGATTACACCGCCGAGGCAAGAAGGAAAGGGAAAAGTAAGTCTGGAGAAGCAACTGNGGGATGGGCAGAGTGTTTGAAAATTTGAAAGAAGACAAGGTGAAGTGGATGTTCGAATGGTTCCCCACTGGAGAATTCATCATCCGCTCTCGGGACGCTCCATTCCTTATACTCATTGGTCTGAGGGGAAGTTATCCCTATGTCCCTATCCAAGTCATGAGGCAGGCGGGGAGAAAGCAAGTCGTACCAAAGGTCAAAAAGATGAGTCATTTCAGGGCTGATTTCCAAGATGACGATAGCCCATACAAATGTCAAGCTCAACACATGTGGAATAGCAAGATCATCCTGGAAAAGGATTCCATAGAGCCTGACAGATACCATGCCGGTTACACCCCATACTATCCAGGTTGGCTAGAGGAAGATCATGCTGGGTTAGGACAACCCGGGTCTGTTCTAGGTCACAAGGTCATCGACGAGAGGGCTGAAATACAGGTTAAATACAACCAGTTGCACAAAAGGATCAGGGAGTGCGAGAGTGAACATCAGGAAATTCAAGAAGCAAATCAAAAGTTGATCAAGGCATGGAAGAACATGGCTGTCAGCGCCAACAAACGTCTAGGTATTTGGAGCGAGGGTTGGTAGAGCTGGAAGGGAAATTCATCCAGAGGATCGAGAATTGCCAAAACGCTGAGGGAAATGAAGGAGGACATTTGGCTAGGGCTTATCTACTGCTGGGGCTGCGTGAGCTGGTGAAGCTATTCGATGGAGCTAAAGATGCCGAGTCTGGGAATTTCCTTCTGGGACCAAGTAGTTAGGAGTCTCTTTTCTTTTTCGCTTTAAAATGTAATAAGGCAATGGCCATTAGTGACATTTTACTTTATGCAATTTTAGTGTCGTTTTGGGATTCGTCTTATTTTATCAATAAAATGAGAAATTTAGCATTATAAGTTCTCCAAATCAACTTGTCGCTAGGCCTACCTCGGGCACAACGAGGCACCCAATTTAGGACACGATTTATATTCTTATACTATGTGTTTAAATATTGCAATATTTTTCTCAGAATCCGTACTAACTTGTTATGTTTTTGTTTTTACTTTTATTTTTTATTTCCCCTCCCCAAAAGGTTAGTTCGTGCACTCTGGCATCATCATCCTACTCCACAAGATCTAAGGGCCCTCCACCTCCTCCTCCTCCAAGTCCTATAAAAAACAAGAGCAAAGCAAAAATGGAAGACTTGAACAACGTCAGGAAGGAGAACTCGGTTGAAAGGGTAGAGGTTCCTCAGGGTATTCAGGTGTCCAAAGAAAGTGCCGCCCAGCTCGAAGAGAAGTTACTAAAATTTCAAGAAGAACTAGACCAAGTTTGGAACTTGTCAAGCTTGTCATTCTCCCTCACTACTCTAGACGTCAACTTTCCCAATGCTCAAAACCCCATATACAGTCGCCAGACCATCCCAGCGATTGGAGGAAGAAGGAAGCTAGGTGGAGAAACCTACCATCACATTGAAAGAGTCAACGCCGTGGACAAAGATAAATGGTGGGATAACAAGATAGAAAGTATACTGAATTGGAGCGGGTATGAACCTGACAAAGGTCTCGGCAAGAACCTCCAGGGAATCACAAGGCCTATCAAACTGAAGAAACATGGCACTACTTTCGGGTTAGGGTATGGATATACTTGGCAAGAATTCAAGAACTAGTCGCCACCATGACGCGGCCCTTACTATCCGCTGGAGCACCCAATACCCCGCCTGGAGCAAACTTTCTAGCCAGCAGACATCATATATGGGTCAGAGGAAGACGAAACATTGGCAGCAATGAAGAATCTATTCTTGGAAGACGACGATATGGGTTGTCATGTCATTCTCGAGGAGGAAGGGGAGGAAGGCCCTTCCATACAAGCTGTGAGCCGAGGAGCGCACCTCAACAATTAGTCCATCAGAACCACCAAGGCCCGGAAGGCTTCGGGGTAGCAAGGCTGAACAAAGCACTATCTATTATCTTTTACTTTTTCGCTAGTCAATTTCCTTTCCGTATTTTCTTTAAATTTCGAAAAAAAGCTCCAATGTTCAAAACAATTATGGAACTTATCAAAGCATTTCAGTTTCTTATAAATCTCGCTCTTATTATTTTTTCTGTCATTTACTTTATTTTACACAGCATTACTATTACTTATCTTGATGAACCGACGAATGTGACATGCGACGAGATAACGTAACAAAAAGATATAAACTCAGAAGAGGATGAAATACTAGAAGAGGTCGTTAAAGAGGTTGATGACTTTGAGAATAGGCCTAAATCTAACTTGGATGAAACTGAGGTTGTCAACTTGGGGGATACAGAAAATGTCAAGGAAACACGCATCAGTGTTCACCTGTCACCGTCAGAAAAGGAAGAGTACACAGAGTTCATAAAAGAATATGAGGACATATTCGCCTGGTCGTATGATGATATGACCGATCTCAGTACATCTATTGTAGCTCACAAACTGCCAACGGATCCAGCATGTCCGCCGGTAAAACAGAAGCTCAGAAAGTTCAAGCCAGACATGAGTTTGAAAATCAAGGAAGAAGTCACCAAGCAGGTCAAAGTCAAGGTCCTCAGGGTAGTGGAGTATCCAACGTGGTTAGCCAACATTATGCCAGTGCCGAAGAAGGACGGGAAGGTCAGAGTCTGTGTCGACTATCGGGATCTCAACCGGGCCAGTTTGAAAGATGACTTCCCCTTGGCAAACATACACATTCTGATTGACAACTACGCCAAGCATGAGCTGCAGTCCTTCGTTGATTGTTTTGCTGGGTATCATCAGATATGGATGGACGAAGAAGACGCGGAGAAAACGGCTTTCATTACGCCATGGGGGATGTATTGTTACAAGATGATGCCGTTTGGATTAAAGAATGCTGGAACCACCTACATGAGGGCCATGACTACTATTTTCCATGACATGATACACAAAGAGATCGAGGTGTATGTAGACGACGTCATCATCAACTCCAAGAGAGCCGCTGACCACATGGAAGATTTGAGGAAATTCTTCAATAGACTGAGGAGGTACAATCTGAAACTGAATCCCGCCAAGTGCGCATTCGGGGTTCCTGCTGGAAAGTTGCTTGGGTTCATCGTAAGTCGCTGAGGAATAGAACTAGATCCGTCAAAGGTTAAGTCCATTCAAGAATTGCCACCACCAAAGAACAAGAAAGAGGTTATGAGTTTCTTGGGGAGACTCAATTACATCAGCCGGTTCATAGCTCAATCCACTGTCATTTGTGAGCCCATCTTTAAGATGTTGAAGAAGGAAGCCGCTACCAAATGGACTGATGATTGCCAGAAAGCCTTCGACAGAATCAAGGAATACCTGTCAATGCCGCCAGTTTTGGTTCCGCCCGAATCGGGTAGACCGCTATTGCTCTACCTTGCGGTATTGGATGGAGCATTCGGTTGTGTTCTGGGGCAACACGACGAAACAGGGAGAAAGGAGCAAGCCATCTACTATCTCAGCAAGAAGTTCACCTCGTACGAGGCCCGGTATTCTCTATTAGAGCGCACCTATTGTGCTCTGACTTGGGTGATTCAGAAGTTGAGGCATTATTTCTGTGCCTATACCATATTTCTCATATCAAGGATGGATCCGCTGAAGTACATCTTTCAGAAGCCCATGCCCACTGGCAAGCTAGCCAAATGGCAAATCCTGCTGAGTGAATTTGATATTGTCTACGTGACCCAGAAAGCAATCAAAGGACAGGCACTGGCAGATCATCTTGCCGAAAATCCCGTGGACGGAGAATACGAGCCTCTAAAGACGTATTTTCTTGATGAAGAGGTCTCTTTCATAGGTGAAGACATCGCAGAATCCTATGATGGCTGGAGAATGTTCTTCGACGGAGCAGCAAACTTCAAAGGAGTTGGCATTGACATGAACGTCTATGGGGCTCAAGCTGGCCATTGACATGAACGTTCAGGAGTTACTAGTGATTGGGGATTCCGACTTGCTCATACATCAGGTTCGAGAAGAGTGGGAAACCAAGAACTCCAAGATACTCCCATACTTGCATCATGTACAGGAGTTGAGGAAGAGGTTTACAAAGACAGAATTCCGGCATGTCCCCAGAGTCCAGAATGAGTTCGCCGATGCATTGGCCACCCTATCATCCATGTTTCAGCATCCAGATAAGAACTTCATTGATCCTATCCCGGTAAAAATCTAGGATCAACTAGCTTATTGTGCTCATGTCGAGGAAGAAGCGGACGGAAAACAATGGTTTCATGACATTAAGAAGTATCTGTCAACAGGAGAATATCCAGAACTTGCAAACACTACTCAAAAGCGCACACTGTGGAGGTTATCCAATCACTTCTTTCACAGCGAAGGAATCCTGTATAGGAGGACTCCCGATTTGGGATTACTAAGATGTGTCGAAGCATAGGAAGCATCCAGGTTGTTGGAAGAGGTTCATGCAGGAACCTGTGGTCCGCATATGAATGGTTTTGTCTTAGCCAAGAAAATACTCCGGGCCGGTTATTTTTGGATGACTATGGAGACGGACTGCATCCAGTATGTTCGGAAATGCCATCGCTGCCAGATTCATGCAGACATGATAAAGGTGCCTCCTAACGAGCTCAATGCAACAAGCTCACCATGGCCGTTCGCCGCTTGGGGAATGGATGTCATCGGACCTATCGAGCCTGCCGCATCAAACGGGCACAGGTTCATTCTAGTGGCAATTGATTATTTCACCCAAATGGGTTGAAGCAGCATCATATAAGGCAGTAACCAAGAAGGTTGTGGCAGACTTTGTCCGCGACCGAATCATTTGCCATTTGGCGTCCCAGAGACGATCATCACTGATAATGGTTCAAATCTCAACAGTGATCTGATGAAAGCAATGTGTGAAACATTCAAAATCAAACACAAGAATTCTACAGCCTACAGACCTCAGATGAATGGAGCTGTAGAAGCGGCCAATAAGAACATCAAGAAAATACTAAGGAAAATGATAGAAAAACACAAGCAGTCGCACGAAAAGCTATCATTTGCTCTATTAGGATACCGTACCACAGTTCGCACATCGACAGGGGCAACTCCCTATATGTTGGTTTACGGTACCGAGGCAGTCATCCCAGCCGAGGTAGAGATTCCCTCCCTGAGGATTATACAGGAAACGGAACTTGAAGATGCAGAATGGGTAAAAAGTCGCTATGAACAGTTAGCCCTTATAGACGGAAAAAGACTGAATGCGGTTTGCCATGGTCAATTGTATCAGAACAGGATGTCCAGAGCCTTCAACAAAAGGGTACCGAGACAATTCACACCGGGGCAGCTGGTGCTGAAAAAGATCTTCCCGCATTAGGGTGAGGCCAAAGGAAAGTTCTCTCCTAATTGGCAAGGCCCATCGGGTCCTAACAGGAGGGGCCCTCATACTCGCAGAAATGGATGGAGAAGTTTGGCCAAAGCCAATTAATTCAGACGCAGTCAAACACTATTATGTGTAGTCATTATAATTTCTGTATGATGTAATTTGAACTACGTCTGACCTAATTCCCGTTTAAGAGGGGATACGTAGGCATCCTTATGGTTCGGTCAAAATTCAATAAAAATCTCATCCCCNTATCCAATCACTTCTTTCACAGCGGAGGAATCCTGTATAGGAGGACTCCCGATTTGGGATTACTAAGATATGTCGAAGCAAAGGAAGCATCCAGGTTGTTGGAAGAAGTTCATGCAGGGACCTGTGGTCCGCATATGAATGGTTTTGTCATAGCCAAGAAAATACTCCGGGCCGGTTATTTCTGGATGACTACGGAAACAGACTGCATCCAGTATGTTCGGAAATTCCATCGCTGCCAGATTCATGCAGACATGATAAAGGTGCCTCCTAATGAGCTTAATGCAACAAGCTCACCATGGTCGTTCGCCGCTTGGGGGATGGATGTCATTGGACCTATCGAGCCTGCCGCATCAAACGGGCACAGGTTCATTCTAGTGGTAATTGATTATTTCACCAAATGGGTTGAAGCAGCATCATATAAGGCGGTAACCAAGAATGTTGTGGCAGACTTTGTCCGCAACCGCATCATTTGCCGGTTCGGCATCCCAGAGACGATCATCACTGATAATGGTTCAAATCTCAACAGTGATCTGATGAAGGCGATGTGTGAGACGTTCAAGATTAAGCACAGGAATTCTACAGCCTACAGACCTAAGATGAATGGAGCTGTAGAAGCAGCCAATAAGAACATCAAGAAGATACTAAGGAAGATGATAGAAAAGCATGAGCAGTGGCACGAGAAGCTATCATTTGCTTTATTGGGGTACCGCACCACAGTTCGCACATCAACCAGGGCAACTCCCTATATGCTGGTTTATGGTACGGAAACAGTCATTCCCGCCGAAGTAGAAATCTCTTCCCTAAGGATCATACATGAAGCTGAGCTCGACGACGCAGAATGGGTAAAGAGTCGCTACGAGCAGTTAGCCCTCATAGATGGAAAAAGAATGAACGCAGTTTGTCATGGTCAACTTTATCAGAACAGAATGTCCCGAGCTTTTAACAAGAGAGTCAAACCAAGACAATTCACACCAGGACAGCTGGTATTGAAGAAAATCTTTCCACATCAAGATGAAGCCAAAGAGAAATTCTCTCCCAACTGGCAGGGTCCATACATGGTTCATCGGGTTCTAACAGGAGGAGCCCTCATACTTGCAGAAATGGACGGAGAAGTTTGGCCAAAACCAATCAACTCAGATGCAGTCAAGCGATACTATGTGTAACATTTATGACTTCCTTATATGATGTAATTTGAACTACGCCTGACCTGATTCCCATTTGAGAGGGGGATACGTAGGCAGCCCTATGGGTTCGATCACAATTCAATAAAAATCTCATTTCCCCCGATATTGGAAACTGGGGTAGAATTTTGAGGAGGACCCTCAAATTTCCGAAGTTGACTTTCAGTCATTCATCGCACGCAGCCATCAGAAGCACCAGCCCAGTAAACTAGGGCAGAATTTTGAGGAGGACCCTCAAAATTCCGGAGCAAAAGAGGTCGCGATATCTCGAACCGCGTCGTAGTCGTCAGTTCATCTACAAAAAAAAATCATTTCAAATTATGTATTTGCATCATATTTTTTACTAAATCATACATGGCTACTATCAAAATTGCTTTGTTTAGCGACGCTACCCCAATGAAAGCAAGAGCCGAGTAGGACAAGCGAGGTCCACGGGAAGACGAACTAACCTTCCCCCTCTACAAAACTCACGATTTTTCTTTGTATGCAGGCACCCCAAAACATCAGATACGGTTACGTACTCATATTTTTCAGGAATACAACTCTCAGAATCATCGCCTATTTACAAGTGCTATCCGCACACGACCTCCCCAGCAGCCACAATGACGCAATCAATTATCAGCTATCAGCTAAGATATTTCGTTACTCTTCACCTTTATTTCCTGCATTGCATAAGGCTACCTTTCTGCCTTCCGAGACTAAGCACTGTCTCCATCCTGCATTTCCTTGCATTGCATAAGGCTACTTTCTGCCTTCCGAGACTAAGCACTGTCTCCATCCTGCATTTCCTTGCATTACATAAGGCTACTTTTCTGCCTTCCGAGACTAAGCACTGTCTCTATCCTGCATTTCCTTGCATTGCATAAAGCTACTTTTCTGCCTTCCGAGACTAAGCACTGTCTCCATCCGGCATTTCCTTGCATTGCATAAGGCTACTTTTCTGCCTTCCGAGACTAAGCACCTTTCTCCATCCCGCATTTCCCTGCACTGCATAAGGCTACCTTTCTGCCTTTCGAGGTTAAGCTCTACCTCCATCATGCATGGCTGAAATATCGCCACCTCTTATTTACATCGGCTGAAATATCGCCAACCTTATTTAAATCCTGCATGGCTGAAACATCGCCAATTTTATTTAAATCCCTCACATGGCTGAAATATCGCCAACTTCATTTAAATCGCTATATCGGCTGAAAGATCGCCAGTTTATATTTAAATCTCTGTCGGCTGAAATATCGCCATTTATATTTATGCTTTATATCGGCTGAAATATCGCCAACGTAAGTTAAACCGCTATATCGGCTGAAAGATCGCCAGTTTATATTTAAATCTCTGTCGGCTGAAATATCTCCATTGATATTTATGCTTTATATCAGTTGAAATATCGCCAACTTCATTTAAACCGCTATATCGGCTGAAAGATCGCCAGTTTATATTTAAATCTCTGTCGGCTGAAATATCGCCATTTATATTTATGCTTTACATCGGCTGAAATATCGCCAAATCCTGCATTTCATGGGCTGAATATCGCCAAATTGTCCAAGGGCGTCATTGTTCGAAGGCATCATTTTCATAGCTCGTGAACGCCATGCCATGGCCTGAGGACCCCCGCTTTATATTTTGCACATCATTATTCAAAGGCATCATGGTTCGGAGATACCATTATCATAGCCCGAGAACGTCATTTCATAGCCTGCGAATCCTTTATTATACATTTCATGGCCCAGGACGTCATGGTCTGAGGACGTCATCCTACCCGTCCAAAGACAACATTCATGGTCCAGCGGGAACTTGCATCACGTTTAAGTTTATGCACAATATGTTTGTATTGCTCATTCGCAGGTACACCAGCTGGCAACGACCATTACAGCAGGAGCGGTCTCGCTCCGGTTCCCACAGTCCATCGGCCCCTGACCATCCTTCCCAACCTAAATATTGCGTCCGTCCTTCTCAGAACCTCCATCGGCATATTCCGCCGATGTATCCTGAACTACATATGAACTGATTCTTGTAAGACCAGGGATATGTAGGCAGCTCAGGAACCAGAGCTCGGTCAAAATCTTTTCAAGTCGTTTCTTTCGGTCAAAATTGGTCATCATATCTTTACCCGACAACTCTTCCATCCTTCCCGGGTAAAGAGGGACAGCTGTTGATACCCCAAATTTTTCCCTATCTATTTTTTATACCTCAAAATATTCTCAAAATAGCATGTACATG
>NW_017670919.1:259371-267276 GCF_001879085.1 Nicotiana attenuata
TTTTTTATAAATTTATTTGATATTTCTAAGCTAAAATTGCATAAAATTGCAATTATAGCCTATATTGCGATTAATAGCATTTTACAATTATAAAATTGCTCCCAGTATTTTTAGATTAACATTTATATATTATTAATTAATTCAGTGCTTTTAATTTGTTTTTAAAATTATATTAATTATTTTAATTAAATTAAAAAGGGAAAATTGGCTATTTAATATATAGCCCATCTGCATTTCAATTATAGCCACATTACAACCCCCAATTTAAACCCAATTTCAACCGGCCCAACTCCTAAAACCAACCCAACCCTTGACCCAATTAAATTACCCGATCGGACCCCCCTTTTTTAAATCACAACCGTTGATATAAAAGATCAACGGCCCAAACACACCCTTTCCTTTTTAATTTACCAAACCCCCCAACCCTAATTCATTTCTCCTAACCCGCCGCCCTTGAATCCCCTTCCTCTCCCATTCTCTCTGCAAACCCTAGTCATCGCCGCCCAAGCTAACCCTAATCCCTGCAGTTCTCGCCGGTTTCCATGGCTTCTCAGGCCATGAAACCCTCATACTCACCTCCTATCGCTCCTGTGTGCTTGGTATTCGGAGGTTTGAGGCTAGACCTCAAAGGTCTCCACCCAGACCTCCGCAGACTGGAGGTTTCCGGCCATCTCCGGCCTGGCTCCGACACATCTTGGCCTCCTGAGCCTGTTCCCAGTCTTATCCGACTTAGATCAGACATTTTCGAAGCCTTTCTCATTCTAGGGTTCATCTGAAACCCTAGCTGTCGAGGTTTTTCTCCGATTCTCTTCAGATCTGTGTGTATTCATGCTTTACTTTGAGTTTTTAAGAGGTTTCCCCAACTTTTCTTTAAAATTTTTACTCTCAAAGCCACTTCTTTCTTAGGGTTTCTGAAAAATGCTTAAATGTTTTTCCGACTTTTCTTCTCCCTTTCTTGTGTATGTTTGTCTCTGCTATGTTCTTATGTTTCCTTTTTTTTTTTACTATGTTTGCCATATTTTGTTCTTCTTTCTACCGTGTTTCTATACTATATTTCTATGCTATATTTTCACATGCTATGTTCTGCTACTTGCCTTCCACTATGACTTGATTATGCTTCACCTACTGTATTTTCCTACCATGTTCATTAAGTGTTCTTACTATGCCTGCTTAAGCATATTTTCCTCTATATTTCTTCTACTCTCATTGTGTTTCGAATTAATTCCCTTACTCTGTTTGCATTGAACATTCTACCATATCTGCTCGTTTTCTCTTCTTTGCATTTTATTCAAGTCGAAAACCCTAGGATTTGGGGTTTTTGGCGAGTTTGGTTTTGTGTGTTTGGACTAGGGTTCTATTTGAGCCCTTGACTCTCTCAAACTCACTTTGGAATCCATGTACTGAGTTTGAATCCTTTTGTGTATGAATTCTTCTACACTAAGACTCTTCTGATTAGCATGACAATCCCTTTTATATGTGTGTTAAAAATTTTCTTCGAAAGGTTTTCCAACTTGTGTTCAAATCAGAATCCTTTTTGGGGGTTAATTGATTACTACTGATTCTTCTTAAGTAAAGCCTCTCTTTACCTTTTCCTGACTTGGTTCATTCATACAAAATTTTCGACTCTTGATTGCTTAGCTGTCAATTGGTTTCCTTTCCTTAATTTGCATGACCGTGTACTGTCAAAACCCTTTTCTTAAATAACTATTATGTATTTACCTATGATGACCCAACCCGTCATCACGTGTGTTACCGCCTCGTTTCCCCCATTTTCTATTTCTTTATGCTTCATTATCATTGTTGGGTGTGGACGAGTTGATTTGGATTAGTTCTAGAAGGAAATGAGACACTTAGTCTCTTTAAGGAAGGTTTGTTTTGGAAAAGTCAACTGGACGTTGACTTACGTGTTAGAGGGCTCGGATATGAATTCCGATGATTTGGTTAGCTTCGGGGGATGATTTGTGACCTAGGAGTGTGATCGGAAGTGATTTTGGAGGTCCGGTGTAGAATTAGACTTGAATTGGCAAAGTTAGAATTTTGGCGAATTCCGGTCGATAGGTGAGATTTTGATCCGAGGGTCGGAATGGAATTCTGAGAGTTGCAGTAGCTTCGTTAGGTGATTTGGGATGTGTGTGCAAAATTTCAGGTCATTCGGAGGTATTTTGGTTGGGTTTTTGATCGAATGCGTGTTTCGGAAGTTTTGGAAGAACTTAGGCTTGAATTCGATGAGAAATGATGGTTTAGTGTTGTTTGATGTGTTTTTATGATTGGAACAAGTTTGGATAATGTTATAGGAGGTGTTGGTGCTTTTGGTTGAAGTCCCGGGGGCCTCGGGGTGATTTCGGATGGCTAACGGGAAGTTTTGAACTTATAAGATTGCAGAACCTGTGCTGCTTCTAGTATTTTCGCTTCTGCGGAAATGGGACCGCAGAAGCGGTACCGCAGAAGCGAGTTATGAACAGCAGAAGCGACAGGCATCGCAGGTGCGGAGATGCTGACCGCATCTGCGGAGTCGCAGATGCGACATAAGGACCACAGATGCGGAATTTTAGAAGGCTAAAGGAAAACCGCATCTGCGTAAAAGGAAACGCAGATGCGGGACCGCAGAAGCGGTCTTGTCACTGCAGAAGCGGTTTTGTCCGCAGAAGCGACTCTTAACCGCAAAAGCGGAAGTCGCAGATGCGGCTAGGTAGCCACAGATGCGGAAATAACTGATCAGAAAGGTTTTTATTTCCCTTCGCGAAATTTCGAAAGGGTTTCATATTATCACTTCGGACTTGGAGAATTTGGGCGAGTTGGAGGAGAGAAATCAAGGGACTTCATTGAGGTAAGAATTTCTAAGCCTAAAACACGATTTTATGGTGCAAACACATGAAATTAGACTGAAAACTCAAGGAATTAAAGGTTAAAAATGGTGGTTTAGGGCTTGAACTTAAGAGAGCAAAAATGGGAATTTGAGGGGTCATTTGGACTCCGATTTTAGTGTTCTTTATATGTATAGACTCGTGGAGAGATAAGGAATCCGTTGATGGTAAATTTTCTGACTTTCGAGAAGTGGGTCCGGGGCTCGGGTTTTTGCTAATTTCGGGAATTTCACTATTTTTCGATTGTTTTCAATTGGGTATTGCCCCATTAGCATATTGTGACGTATTCGTTGTGGTTTTGATCATATTCGGTACGCGAGGAGGTTAATTCGAAAGGCAAGGGCATAGCAAGCTAGGACTTTGGCCAGCTTGAGGTTAGTAATAAATGCAAATGCTGTGTCGTGGGTTTGAAACCCCAAATTTGCACAACGTAGTGCTATGTGAGGTGACTTGCACGACGAATAACGGGCGTGGGGTAGAGCACCGTCGGGGATTGTGACTTGGTCCGTCCCGCTTAATAAAATTACTACCTAATTGATTGTAGATTAGTAACATCCTTATAAAAATGGATTTAATTGTCATAATTGGGCTTCATGCCAATTACTTGAATCCTTCAGGGATTATTTTTGTTGGGTTCTTACCATATTTATAGATATTGAACTCAGTCCTGGTATTTTGTACTGTTTTGCAAACTCAGCCACCTTTTCTCAAAGTAGAAACTTAATTAATATTTTTAAATGAAGTTTTGGGCTGAATATTTTTTGTAATATTGTGCCGAGAGGCTTATGTGATTTTTGGACTGAGTATGGGATCGGGCTGCACGCTGCAGCGGTATGATAATGATATTGATATGAGGCCAAGGGCCTGTTTGATGCCACGAGATGGCTTATTATTGCGCTTGGGCCGTAAGGGGCCCCTCCCGGAGTCTGTACACCCCCAGTGAGCGCCGTTGACGATAAATAAATGGAGCGGGTTGCACGCCGCAGCGGGTACTGGAGAGTACCGGTTTATGTGTTGCATTGCATATTTAATTTTCATTTATTCTTAATCTGTTGTGATATTATTATAATTGCCTTCACTGTTTTACTGTATTTATAGCTTTACTTGTGCCTATTTAGGATTTCTTATTCTCAGACTGTATTTATGTTTATTACTTTCTGGGTTGGAAGTACTCACATTACTCCCTGCACCTTGTGTGCAGATTCAGGCGCACCCACTGAGGCTGAGTGAGATCCTTCTTTGCCTAGCATCACATTCGGGAGATTTAAGGTAGATGCAAATTGACGTTCGCAGTCCTGATCTTCCTTCCATCTTATTTATTTGTTTCCGCATTTCTAGAGAACAATATGTAGTAGGTTAATACTCATGATATTAGAGGCTCAGACTTGTGACACCAGATTCTGTGGGCTGAGTAGTATTTTATATTGGGCTTTTCAAATGTTTGAATTTATTTCAGGATTTCCGCATTTAACTTGGTATTTTAGTTGTGAAAAATTTACTTATTCACTATGATTAATCGGCTAAGGTTGTCTAAATGGTCGGGCTTGCCTAGCAGTGTGTTGGGCGCCATCACGACCGGGGTTGGGTCGTGACATTACCCTTCTTGCATTACTTTGAAAAGTGTTTAATTAACCCCTTTCCTTATTTACCTTGGCGTTTGAAATCAGAATCCTTTAATTAAAGGGAAACCTTGTGTGATTGATTTTCAAACTATTTTCTTACCTATTTCTGCTTCTTTTCTGCACTATAAATACATGACACAATTCTAATAATGACACACACACACGATTAAGCATAAAGAAATCACAACTCTCTTCTAAACCTATACTCTTGCTTCTTGACTGCACTTTGGCTCTCATAAGTCTACTGTTTCTCCTTACTTGCTTCTTTGAACTAGGTATGCTCTAAGATTAATTTCAGCATCTCTCTAATGTGTTTATTTACAGTCCCTGTATCCATGCCTGCCTTCAATTCTCTGCAAAGTTAATTTTTAAAGTATCTATATGTTTTGCTTGTTCTTTCTTTGTTTCTTGCTGCTAGTATAAACAATTTCTCCCATACCCCCATTCCCCTATATGTGCTGAGTTAAGGTATAGCCTGGCAGCATCCCAATTGCTGCCCAGGGCTAAACCTGGCCTTCAATAAGGTCTTAACTCCCCAATTCTAAGGCTGACAGGCTGGTCAGGGGTGTTCCAGCATCCCCAGTTGCTAGGCATGACCATCAGCCTGCCTTGGCTCCCCCCTAATTCCCTTTCATTGCACTTACACTTACTCCTAGTCTCTAAGTTCTGCCCCCCCCTCCTACGAGCCCTGCCTTGGGACCTTGAGTTCCCTCTGAACTTGGACATTTGAGGGCTGGCCCTTCCACACTGCACTATAATCTGATTCTGCGATAATATTTGGGGTGTAAGCATTGCCTGGAACTCTTGAAGTTCCTTGGAACTTTGACACATCCCAAATAAGAGAAGGCTTTGAAAATCCGATCCTGGAAGTTGGTTTATCTCATATTATTAGACTCTGAGTCTGGATTAGGCTGATTAGATGTAGATGTAATCACTGATGTAATTTTATTATTTCCTCTGATTCATTTGGTCTGTAATAATTTCTGTAATAACTACTGGGGTGTATAGCGAAAAAGGGATGGGATTGTATGCATGCCAAAGGGTAGAAATCATGTTTATAGGATATTTACTGTTGGCCCAAGATCAGTTGAAGTTTTGAAGAATGACAAAAGAACTCAGTGAAGGACCAGGTTCATCTAAGGAGACACAGTGTTATGGCCCATACACATGAGATGCACGTGAAGAAGATAAGTCCTTGAGATCAAGCAGCAATATCTTGATGAATATCTTCTGAACTGATCGAAAAGATTGCATATAAGATAAGGAGTTGAAGTCTCCTTATGAAAAGAGAATTACATCCGGATCAAGAATATGGATTAGGAGTTAGAGTTCTTGGACTCGAATTGTTAAAGGATCCACAATTCGAGTTCTTATCAAACTCTGATTACTAACTCTATAAATATAACGATTGTTCTCTTTTACAGGTGATTGCACATAAGCAGAAGTTAAGCATATTTGAGAGCAAAAAGATCAAGTCTGATTTGCAAGCAACATATGCGAGATACAAGTGTGCACGTCTGAAGCTACATGAACTAAGATAGAAGAACCAGTTTCATCATTGTGTTTATTCTAAGTCTAGTTCAATTGTAGTAGGTTTTCATATTGTACCTTTCAGCTTTCATAGAAGCAATTGTAATAGGTATATTGAGTATTCAAGTTAGAGTTAACTTGAAAGTGTCGCAACAGTTGAGGCTGTGTGCTACACTGGGATTAGAGTTAATCCTTAGGTTTACAAAGAGTTTTGTAAATGCAGTTTTTGGCTCAGTGATTTTAGTGGAGTTTGGGAAAATCCTACTGAGTAGTAGGTCGTGGTTTTTTCCACCTTTTGAGCCAGGTGTTTTCCACGTAAAAATCTCTGTGCACTTTACTTTCAGTATTTATTATTCCGCAAACTGCTGTAGTTAGAACACTTAGAAGAACCAGGTTCTTCTAACGCGAAAATTAGGTACCACACAAATCACCCCCCCTCTTGTGTGGTATTGACGTTTATAACATCAATTAGTATCAGAGCGAGTTATCCTTGAAGAGGTTAACACCTTAGGAAAAGATCAACATGAGTGCACCACCTGGGAACTGGGAAGGGCAATCCACTGCCAGGCCTCCTCTCTTCAATGGCCTCTACTACTCCTGGTGGAAAAACAGAATGAGGGACCATATAATAAGCGAAGACTATGAGCTTTGGGATATCATCACTGATGGTCCTTTAGCCACAACCAAGAAGAATGCTGAAGGAGTGGATGTTCCAAAGACAAGAGTAGATTGTACTGCTGAAGATCTAAGGAAATAGGAGAAAAATGCAAAAGCCAAGAAATGGTTAGTGTGTGGACTTGGTCCTGATGAGTACAGCAGGATTCAAGGCTGTACTACTGCCAAGGAGATCTGGGACACTTTACAAGTGGCTCATGAAGGAACACCTCAGGTGAAGAGGTCAAGAGGAACACTGTTGTATTCTCAATATGAGAATTTTACTATGAAGGATGGAGAAACTATCCAAGAAATGTATACCAGGTTCACTACACTGACAAATGAACTTGAGTCTCTTGGAAGGATTATCCTGGAAGAAGACAAGGTGGAGAAGATTCTAACTAGAGTTTTGCCAATCTCCTGGGAAAGCAAAATCACTGCCATTCAGGAATCCAAGAACATTGCTACTTTGAAGTTGGATGAACTGATTGGAAATCTCACTGCCTATGAATTGAGAAGGCAAACAATGAAGATGGATGCTCCAAAGAAAGAAAGAAGTCTGGCTCTCAGAATTTCAGAAGGATCAGATCTTGAAGATGATGAAATGGCTATGATAACCAGAGATTTCAAGAATATCTAATGAAGCAAATGGCCCATAAAAAGGAACACAAACAACCGAGGGCTCCTAAGACTAACCCATGATTTCTTTTTGCAGGATCAAGTGAAGGGAAGTAGCCAAATATGGTACATGGATAGTGGCTGCTCAAAACATATGACTGGTAACAAGAACCAGTTCCTTTCACTTGAGAACCTAAAAGGAGGTAATGTCTCCTTTGGAAATGGAAAGAAAGGTGAGATCATTGGTGTTGGAAAGGTAGGAAAGACAGACTCTCATTCCATTGAGAATGTCTATTTGATAGATGGCTTAAAATATAGCCTGATAAGTGTGTCACAACTGTGTGACAGAGGTAACCTTGTGGCTTTCACTTCCACAAAATGTTTTGTGATTAGCCTTACTACTGACAAGATTGTTTTGCAGGGAAGGAGAGTTAACAATATTTACATTGTAGATCTGTCAACTCTCTCCGAAAATGAACTAACTTGCTTGAGTGTGTTAATTAATGATCCCCTCCTTTGGCACAAAAGACTTGGCCATGCCAGTCTAAATCAATTAAACAAATTAGTCTCCAAGGACTTGGTGATAGGGTTACCTAATATCAAGTTCAAGGAAGACA
>NW_017670919.1:267880-304696 GCF_001879085.1 Nicotiana attenuata
AGGATGAGCTAAACCAGTTGAAAGAAGTCAAGTTTGGCACCTGGTTCCTAGACCCAAGGACAGATCAGTCATTGGTACCAGATAGGTCTTTAGGAACAAACTTGATGAAGATGGAACTGTACAAGAACAAGGCAAGGCTGGTGGTTCAGGGCTACAGCCAAGAGGAAGGCATTAACTATGATGAGACCTTTGCTCCAGTTCAAGACTAGAGGCAATCAGACTCCTCATTGCCTTTGCAGCACATATGGAATTCACTCTTCATCAAATGGATGTCAAAAGTGCCTTCCTAAATGGCTATCTCAAAGAAGAAGTGTTTGTGAGACAACCTCCAGGATTCGAAAGTAAAGAATGTCCTGATCATGTATACAAGCTAGATAAAGCTCTCTATGGTCTCAAGCAGGCCCCAAGAGCTTGGTATGAAAGATTGTCAAAATTCCTTCTGGAGCATGGGTACAAAAGAGGTAAAATTGATAGCACTTTGTTCCTAAGGGAAAAAGGTAAAAGACCTCCTTGTTGTACAAATATATGTTGATAACATAATATTTGGGGCCACTTCTGATAGGTTGAGTAAGGACTTTGCAAAATTAATGGGAAGTGAGTTTGAAATGAGTATGATGGGTGAACTAAATTTCTTCCTAGGCTTGCAGATCAAACAAAGTCCAAATGGAACCATGATTCATCAGCAGAAGTATACAAAAGAACTAATCAAGAAGTTTAAAATGGAAGACTCTAAAGAAATAGATACACCTATTGCAACTGCCACTAAATTAGATGTTGATGAACCTGGTTCATCAGTTGATCAAAAGTTGTATAGGGGTATGATTGGTTCACTCTTGTATCTTACTGCCAGCAGACCTGACATTGTTTTCAGTGTAGGACTTTGTGCTCGTTTTCAAGCTAATCCTAAAGAGTCTCACTTGACTGCTGTCAAGAGGATATTGAGATATCTGAAGGGGACTACTGAATTGTGCCTATGGTACCCTAAAGGTAGTAATTTCGATCTAGTAGGTTATGCTGATGCTGACTATGCAGGTTTCCTAGTGGATAGAAAAAGCACCTCAGGTATGGCTCACTTTCTTGGTTCATGTCTTGTATCATGGGCTACCAAGAAACAAAATTCAGTAGCCCTATCTACTGCTGAAGCTGAGTATGTGGCTGCAGCTTCTTGTTGTGCTCAACTACTGTGGATCAAACAACAATTAGTAGACTTTGGTATAGAAGTGGGATGCATACCAATATTCTGTGATAACACTAGTGCTATAAGTATGACAAAGAACCCTGTTCATCATAAAAGGACCAAGCACATAAATGTTAGACACCACTTCTTAAGAGATAACTATGAGAAAGGGTTAATCTCCATAGAATTTTGTGCTACTGATAAACAAATAGCTGACATCTTCACTAAAGCACTGAGTAGAGAAAACTTTGAAAGGAACAGGTTGGAATTAGGGATGATTAAGATCACCTAAAAGGTCCAGTTCAGAATGCACAATGAAAAAAAAATGATGAAAAAGATGAATTTTTTTTTGGTTAGGAGTTCTTAATTCAATGTAAATATCTAGACTAATTCTTACTCAGTCTCATACTTTGATTAGTATACTCCTGTGACATGTGTTTATATGAATCCTTAATCTCTTACAAAGTTTTTCTATTCTGACATTTGAGGCATGATCAAGGGAAGTTTTACTTGAAGAACCTGGTTCATCAGTATATGCTCATAAGAAAGTTCAGGTATGTTTCTATACTTTGCACAATTATAAAGATAAAATTATCAACTATGAGCAGAAGTCCTAATTACACCAAACTTTCATAAATTCTATCCATTGAGCATTGAACCAGTTTCATTATCCTAGGAGTGGGATTTTTTTTCTAAAAACTAGCGTCACTCATTTATCTCTAAAGAGACTAGAACTCTAATTTGATTAGACTTCTTATTGACCTCTGAAAAAGCTGCCGTTACAGGCTTAATCATGATCCCTTTTTAAATACACTCCAAACCCTCTCTCATCACTCATAACCGTCATTTTACTTCTCTAATCCTTCTGATAAACCCTTTTCTTCTCCAAAAATCCCCACAATATTTCCAGAATTTATCCGCCATGACTAATCCTTAAGACAATCCTGGAACTCCCCCACTTATTTCCTCTAATACCTCATCATCAACACCTCCAGTTGAAAGTCCAAAATCCAGATTTCGCAGGCAAAAGATGTTAGCCAGAAAAACTGTAGCATCCGCCCTCTCAGAAAAGCCTTGAACGAAAAATTAAAGGCTAGTCAAAGAAAAGAGGCTTCATATGAAGAATCCCACTCAAGCTCTGAATCTGAAAAGTTCATCTCTGCTAGTGAAGGAGAAGAACCTGGGTCATCTGACAATGACAAGAGTCAAGAAAACCCAAGAGAGGTAAACACCTGTTATGTATTTTCTGATATAGCTGAGAAGGTAGATAATAGGTTTGTGCTTGTGGGTGCTGTGAAAAATGTTGAAGGGGCTGAGACTAGTAGGAGGAGAAAGAAAAAGAAAGGGGAGGTTCTTGCTATATGTGGTGGTGGAGAAGAAGGTGGCTTGAAGTCAGGGGGAAGCGGATCAGGAGAAGCTGCTGAGGGACTTGTTAAGATGAGTGAGCAACAAGAAGAACTTGGTTCTTCTATGGAGGAGACTTTAGCAGATATTCTAAAGAAAGTAGGGGCCAGTTATGACCCAAAGAAGCGCAAGGCGTCTTCACAAAAGACCCCAGTTGCTGACAAACTCCCAAGACAGCTGCTACTTCTGTACCTAGGGGAAGAACTACAAGGAGTAAAGTAAGGCAAAGTGAAGCAGAACTACAGGAAGCATTAGAGAAGAGTAAGAAAAAGAAGAAGGAAAAAGGAAAGGAAAAGGTAGTAGAAAGTTCTGAGGCTGCTGTAGAAGAGGAGGAGGAGATGGACCTGGTCCATCAAGAGAGAGGCACAACTGAAGAAGTGGTTCCCACTGTCAAACCAAAAAGAACCAAGACTCCTGCAAAGAAGTCTTCAAAGTCTGTGCCTGCTGAACCTTCTTTGGCTGAAAGAACAAGGTCTGCTGTAAAGGGAAAACAAGTGAAAATTACTGAGGAAGAAGATGAGGAGTGGAGTGAAGAAGAAGAAAAGGAGGACTCTGAACAAGAGCAAGATCGCTTTGTTATTTTTAGCAGGAGGAAGATATTGAAGGGAAGGCTGCTGAAAGACCTGGAGGAGCCAGGCATGGTTAGGCTGGTAGATGCTTTAGCTGCACAGGGCTGGAAGGACATGGTCCTTCAGATGGATGGGAGACTAGCCACAAGATGGCGAATGGATCTGTGGAAAATGGGTGAGTAACCAGTATAGTGAAAGGTGTGAAGGTGGAGTTTGATGCACCAGAGCTGGGCAGGATTCTAGACATCCCAAGTGAGGGCTATGATGATTACACTAGGCAAAGGTGGCCTTGTCTAGATGATCTGCCCACATCACTCCAAATTACCAGGAACTTCTGTGACACAAAGGATGCTGAAGAGGTGCCTGAAGCACGGTTTGTTCAAAAAAGTGAAATGAAGCCAGAGCATAAAGTGCTGTTTGAGTTTGTGAACAAATGTCTGTTGCCTAGACAAGAGAGGAGGCACACTGCAAATTATATGGACCTGGTTCTCATGGAATGTCTTGTGAGGGGTAAACAAATCAATTGGCCTGCTTTCATAGTCAAATTGCTGGACAGAGTCATAAATGGTTCAAAGGCTTATGCTACTCCTTATGGATTCATTTTGACAACTGTACTGGACAGGATGAACGTCCCTTTGAAGAAGTGGGAAAATGCCTCCAGTAAGGAGCACTTTGGAATCAAGACTCTCCAGGCCTGTGATTATCTGCTAAGTGTTGCCCCTGTTGAACCTGGTTCATCCGTAAAAACTCCAGTGAATAGCAAAGTTAGAGTGTTGATGCAAGAATGTGGGACCAAAGATGCTGAGATTGCCAGTTCCGAACCATTTCAGTTACCCCCAGTGACCCAGATTAGGGATTTTTCTTGTTTTTGCTCATGGTTGGTAGTTTTGTTCTTTCTTTTTGTGGACTGTACTATAGAAGCAATGCCTTAACAATGACAATTTGCATTTCTCTTGTTTTATGATGATTCTACTCTTAATAGTTATTTTTGTCAAGTTGATTTTTGATTATCTAAAGCATGCTTTCACTTGCAGTTGCCCCAGTGGCCATGAGTAATGATTAATATTCTGGGATTCACATATTTATGCAACTTTTCGATGATGCCAAAAGGGGGAAGATATATTGTGCTTTAAAAGAAATTGTGTCTATTTTCTGAACAGTGATGTTTATGACCTAATTAAATCTGGCCCTTAATGATAAGTAAAAATTTTCGAGTGATGATATTTTAGCTGAGTTCCACAGGTTCTATAATCAGTAAAAGCACAGAGTTTGTCATCATCAAAAAGGGGGAATTTGTTGGCCCAAGATCAGTTGAAGTTTTGAAGAATGACAAAAGAAAGGAGACACAGTGTTATGGCCCATACACATGAGATGCACGTGAAGAAGATAAGTCCTTGAGATCAAGCAGCAATATCTTGATGAATATCTTCTGAACTGATCGAAAAGATTGCATATAGGATAAGGAGTTGAAGTCTCCTTATGAAAAGAGAATTACATCCGGATCAAGAATATGGATTAGGAGTTAGAGTTGTTCTTGGACTCGAATTGTCAAAGGATCCACAATTCGAGTTCTTATCAAACTCTGATTACTAACTCTATAAATATAACGATTGTTCTCCTTTACAAGTGATTGCACATAAGCAGAAGTTAAGCATATTTGAGAGAAAAAAGATCAAGTCTGATTTGCAAGCAACATATGCGAGATACAAGTGTGCACGTCTGAAGCTACATGAACTAAGATAGAAGAACCAGTTTCATCATTGTGTTTATTCTAAGTCTAGTTCAATTGTAGTAGGTTTTCATATTGTACCTTTCAGCTTTCATAGAAGCAATTGTAATAGGTATATTGAGTATTCAAGTTAGAGTTAACTTGAAAGTGTCGCAACAGTTGAGGCTGTGTGCTACACTGGGATTAGAGTTAATCCTTAGGTTTACAAAGAGTTTTGTAAATGCAGTTTTTGGCTCAGTGATTTTAGTGGAGTTTGGGAAAATCCTACTGAGTAGTAGGTCGTGGTTTTTTTGACCTTTTGAGCCAGGTGTTTTCCACGTAAAAATCTCTGTGCACTTTACTTTCATTATTTATTATTCCGCAAACTGCTGTAGTTAGAACACTTAGAAGAACCAGGTTCTTCTAACGCGAAAATTAGGTACCACACAAATCACCCCCCCCCCCTTGTGTGGTATTGACGTTTATAACATCATTTACTTTCAAATTCTGCATCTCACATAGAAATCATGTTTTAGGATATTTACTTTCTAATTATGCATCTCACATAGAAATCATGTTTATAGGATATTTACTTTCAAATTCTGCATCTCACATAGAAATTATGTTTTAGGATGTTCACTTTCTAATTCTGCATCTCACATAGAAATCATGTTTGTAGGATACTTACTAACATCTTATGTAGATGCCATGCTTTAGGAGTTACTATGTTCAAACATCTGCATCTCACATAGATACCATGCCCATAAATCGTTGCCGAAATTCTGCATATCATATTGATAATATGCCTATAGGACTTCCTGCATTTTGCATAAATCACTAGGCAAATCTGCTTATAGGATTTAAAATAACCAATTACATATAGATGACCTGCCTATAGGATCTCTGCATGACAATAAAACAGCGGTAAAATCAGTAGCACCTAGAAAGCATGCCCATAGGAGCTATCAACTAATTCTGAATCGCCCACTCGCTCTTAAGTCTAAAATCAGCGGTAATTTTAAACACTAGCAGAGCTTACAACCAACAATTCTTTTTGCAATCAGTTTATTCCTCCGTTCCTGAATAGATATCATGCCTATAAGTCCCGTTTAACACACAGGCAAATAGTTAAGTAATTAACTAACTGTCAGTTTTCGACAACTACATCTAAGCAGGACTAATCCGGACTCCCTATCTGGGAAATATGTGGTAAATCAACTTTTCCTACGTTAATTTTAATTAAAGACCTAACCAGTATTTGTCAGTCGTGCTAAATAAGTTGCTTTTTTTTATGAGGAGGCTTATTTGAGCCCTTAATTGCTACCAATTCCCCTTTAATTGTTTACGTGTTTTGATTGTCGCCCTAGCTTTTTAACCTTTTAAACTCTGAAAAGCCTAACTCCCTCCCCTTTTAGGATTAGTAGTCTCAAATGCCTCCGGGACTGATAGGTGGGACGGGTAATAGCACGCAGTAGGTAATGATACCATTCCGCGCTTAATACCTTAACGGGGTGGGGAGGGTAGACGTAGAGATGATGATCACACGATAACACCATGCGTACGATTGGCTACCAGTGTTGTGTGGATGATCCATGTGTTTTACAAACCTAGGACCCCTTTCCTTTATGTAACTTTGTTATCAATAAAATTATGTCTTTGTTTCAGCCACTTCTTTAATTTACTGCACTATTCTTGTCTTCTAATTTTTCATTTCTTTTATTTAAATTTCTGTACTTGGACGTTTTCTTAAACAAAGTGTGAGACCACTTAGATCTTAATCTCAACATGCTTGTCAAGTACCTATTTGCAACCTTTGTGTATGAATTATTTGTCTGCATTTAAAGTCACAACATAGCATGGCCGGGAACCACACTAGTGGATCTTGAGGGGTGCCTAACACCTTCCCCTCGAGATAATTTCTAGCCCTTACCCGAACACTGTTTTTCCAATTCAAAATCCTTAGTGTCCTAATGCACTTAATCATTAGGTGGCGACTCTTTAAATCCAAAAACCCAATTCCCAAACGGGAATAGAGTTGTCTTCCCAAATGTCGTAAACCCGATTCCGCGAGGAAAAGGGGGCGTTGACACTTGGAACTCAGCTTGAGGTTCTTTCGTAAAGCAATGGATGTTTGTCTATACGGCTGCGGCTTCAAATAAACCAAGTCACCAACCTGGAACTCCCTATCAGTTCTTCTATTATTAGCAAAGAACTTTATCCTTTCCTGAGCTTTGCTCAAATTATCCTTCAGTAATTGATGCATCTGTTGTATCCTCATCACAACATCTTCAGCTGCTGGTACAATAGTTTCTAGCAGGGGTCCAATAGATAGTTGAGGAGGAATGTAGCCATACAAGGCTTCAAATGGGGTGCATTTCAAGCTTGTTTGGAAATTAGTGTTGTACCACCATTCAGCAGCAATTAACCATTGTTTCCACTGGTTAGGTCGACTAGCAGTCATACACCTTAGGTAATTTTCAAGACATCTATTCACCCTCTCAGTTTGGCCATCACTTTGTGGGTGATATGATGTACTGTAATGCAATTGAGTCCCCAGGAGTTTGAACATGGCTTGCCAGAAGTTGCTTAGGAAAATTCTGTCTCTATCAGTAACTATGGTCTCAAGAGTGCCATGCAGACTTTGCACTCTTTTCCAAAACACTTCAGCTACTGTAGCGGCTGTATAAGGATGTTTTAGGGCAATAAAGTGAGCGTATTTGGTGAACCTATCCACCACCACCAGTATCACTTCTCTATTTTTGGACTTGGGTAGACCTTCTATGAAATCCATACTAATGTGGCTCCATGCTTGATTGGGAATGGGAAGTGGTTGTAGAAGCCCGGGGTATGCTGCATTGTCATCCTTACTTCTGTGGCACACATCACAACTGGACACATACTCAATCACCATCTGTTTTATCCTGGGCCAAGTGAATAGCTGAGCCAGTCTTTTTATGGTACCCAGCTGACCAGAATGCCCCCCACTAGGAGAGTCATGGAAGGAGGCAATCAATTGATGCCTAAGGTTGCCATTCATCCCTATGTACACCTAACCTTTCTTTCTGAGAATCCCCGCTGAATAATGCCAAATACTGGGACCTTGTAAGTCAATAAAAAGTTGTAGGATTATGTCTTGTACCCGAGGGTCCCCTTCATAGCTAGCAGCTACCTCATGCATCCAAGTAGGAACAGAAATACTAATAACTAAAAGTTATCCTGACCCTTGAGTTGGTTGAGTGTTTAAACCCTCTTGCTGTCTAGAAAGAGCATCAACTACCCTATTTTCAGCCCCCTTCTTGTACTGCACTTCATAGTCAAGCCCAAGTAGCTTAGTTAAGCCTTTTTATTGGATAGCTGAAGTTACCCTTTGTTCAAGTAGATACTTCAAACTATGGTGATCTGTTCTAACTATGAAATGCTTGAACTGCAAGTAGTGCCTCCATTTATCCACATCACTCAATAAGGCCATATACTCCTTCTCATAAATGGACTTCCCTCTGTGTTTCTGAGCTAGCACCTTGCTGAAATAAGAAATTGGCTTACCCTCTTGCATGAGCACAACTCCAATTCCTCCCTGACTGGCATCAGTTTCAACCACAAACTGCTTAGTATAGTCAGGCAATGCAAGTACTGGTGTTGAGGACATGGCAGATTTGAGAGCAGAGAAAGCTAACTCAGCCTCTTGAATCCACTTAAATGCATCCTTCTTTAACAGATCAGTGAGGGGTCGACATATGGTTCCATAGTTAGCCACATATTTTCTATAGTAACTAGTCAATCCTAAGAACCCTCTGAGGGCCCTAAGGGAGTTAGGCCTAGGCCAGTCTACCATTGCTTGAATCTTGGTGGGATCAGTGGAGACTCCCTCTTTGGAAATGACATGACCTAAATATTCCACTTGTGTTTGTCCAAAAGAACACTTGGACGTCTTAGAAAACAAGGTGTGTTTCCTCAATAGGCCAAACACAACCATCAGATGCTTAACATGCTCCTCCAAATTCAAACTATAAATGAGTATATCATCAAAGAACACTAGAACAAACCTCCTCAGATAAGGTTGAAAAACTTGGTTCATTAGGGCCTGAAATGTAGCTGGAGCATTTGTGAGCCCAAAGGGCATCACTTTAAACTCATAATGTCCCATGTGAGTCCGGAATGCAGTTTTGTGGACATCTTCCACCTTCATTCTGATTTGGTGGTATCCAGCTCTTAGATCTACCTTAGAAAAAATAGCAGATCCATGAAGTTCATCCAGTAAATCATCCACAATAGGACTGGGGTATTTGTCCTTAACTGTAATATCATTAAATCCCCTATAGTCCACACAGAACCTCCAAGTGCCATCCTTCTTCTTGACTAGTAAGGCAGGTGAAGAAAAAGGAGATTGGCTTTGCTGAATGATGCCACTGCCCAACATCTCTTTCACCTGTTTCTCCAACTCATCTTTATGGTGATAATTGTACCTATAGGGCCTCAAACTGACTGGTAAACTACCAGGTTTAAGGGGTATAGCATGGTCCAAAGCTCTGATAGAAGGTAAGGATTTTGGCTTTGGAAACACATCAGTAAATTGGTTCAGCACTTCCTGTATAGCCTCATCAGTCTATTCTTGCTCCTTGTATGCCTCAACACTCAGCATAAACAAGTGAGCTATGAGAGCTTGACCTTTCTTCAACACCTTTCCCATTGTTCTGCTACTCATCATACTTAACCTACCTTCTTCTGGAAGGCCTTGAAGTACCAATTTGTTACTCTTCCTCCCATTTGTAACACACTTCTTTTCATGATCAAACTTAGTAGGATTGTGTTTCTTCATCCAATTATTACCTAACACCAGGTCACATCCTCCCAACGGAATGATGAGAAGGTCTTCTTGGAATGACCTGCCATGCATTTTCCATGTGAATCCCTTGTAGTGGGTACTGCACATGACATAATTGCCATCTGCTACTGTCACTCTAACTGGAGGACAAAAACTAGCTCGATAGCCAGTCTCTTTAACTGTGTGCTCATCTATGAAACTGTGTGTGCTTCCTGAATCAATCATTACTGTGACTTGCCTTTTCTTCACAGTTCCCCCCACTAGTATGGTATTTTCTCCTTGGTTATTTCCTGAAAGTGCATTCATACAGATAGCCTCCTGAATTTCCTGCTCTACTCCACCTTCAATGATCAGTTCAGAGGGTACTGGCACTTCTGCTATCTCAGGTTCCTCTAGTTGAGGCTCAGCTTCCACCTCACCCTTGAGGTAGTTCAACTGCTTTACCTTGCACTGGTGGCATGGGTTATACTTCTCTCCACATCTGTAGCACAAGTGATTGTTCTTCCTGTGCTCATACACCTTAGGGCTAAATCCAAATGCAGTGGTCTTATTTACTGGCAGGGTTTTAGTGTTATCTGTGGTGTTCATCCTGGGAAGGCTTTTAGGATTAGCCTTCTCCTTCTTCTGTGCAGCCTCGATAGCCCTTTCCTGTAACCTAGCCTGCTCAATGGCAAACCTTAATGTCGTAGGCTTGAACAACTTGACCCCAAACTTGATTTCCTCTTTGAGAGCCCCTATAAAACTGGATAAAAAGTGAGATTCATCCAGCTGTGGATTACAAACCAGCATTTGAGCTTTGAGATCCTCAAATTTCCCTAGGAATTCATCCACAGTCCCTTCCTGTGATAGCTTATTAAACTCTTCGACCACATCTTCAGCTAATACTACCCCAAACCTACTGATCAATTCCTCCTTAAATTCAGCCCAAGTCAATACCCCTTGGCTTAGCAACAAGGAGTGATACCACATCTCAGCTAGGCCATTCAAATAGAGAGAAGCAACTTCTACTTTTTGATCTTCCTGAGTTTTATACAACTTAAAATATCTTTCACATTTACGCAACCTTACCTTGGGTTCATGACCTTCAAAAGTGGGTAGTTCGCATTTAGGAGGAGGTATGGCCATATTTGAGGCCTGTTCTGCATGTTGTCCATAACTGGGAGAGGTAACAATCCTCCTCCATTGTTTGGGCCAGCTGGAGCTCTTTCTAATGCTGTCAGCCTCTCGAGAATCAACTCCAAGGTGCCTTGAATTCTAGTTTGAGTATTACGAACCTCTTCCTGGCTGCTCAACACATCTGCCAATAGTTCGTCATGTTTAGCTAGTTTGTCGTCCATCAGCTTCAAACGAGTTCCTTCCACCATTACTCAAGCTCGAGTCGCAGAATCGCGGCTCTGATACCAATTGTAAGGATCGAGATAAGGATCCAAAGCTGATTGCAAATAGAAATCGAACTCAACACCTTTTTGGGACAATTTTCTGGTTTTTATTAATTGAAAACTAAAAACAATTACAAGGAAAGTAACTGAATTAACTAAAAAAATAAGTATGAGAGTCGCCATAGCCATTGAGAATCTGCAGAGATAGAAGAGAAGAGAATTAGAGGAGAAGAGAAGAGAGATAACAGAGGAGAGAAGGAAATCAGAGGAGAATGAAATTACCGGAAATTCGTTGCCTTCTCTCTCTTGACTTTGGGTACTTGTAACAAACTAACCACCTGCTGACGTGGCGAGATCTTGACCCTTCTTTCCAATTAATGAACTTCTAATCCTGGCCCTTCGTTTCTAATTAACTGAACAACAATCACCAAGGCTGTAACCAGTTCGAGTCCCATCTGCTACATCTATGTATAATTAACATTGGGCCACCTGATGCATGACACAATTTTTTATATTTCATCAGTATTTCTTGTGGAGGTCCTTACCAAGGCTACCGACGGTGAGAGAAGCGAGGGTTTGGGAAGAAAAGCAATGGAAGAAAGGGTAAATATCTTGTCATATTATTTTTAATTGTCATATTATTTTTAATAGAGTAGTGACTATTTTTGTTCAACATTAGAATTGCCGGATAAAAAATAAATACCACCTTAAATAGTGGCTATCCCACGCTATTTTTACAACTTATGTCATGCAACCCAGTATCGTTAAACAATATCAATATAGAATCAGTAAGCGAGGTATTAATTTGTACTTGCAAAAGCAGATTTGAAGAAGTGTCTTGAAAATACCATGATTTATTTTTGGCAAAATACATAAATTGCCGCTTTAAGTCATCCCTAACGCTCAGTTAGACACTTCAGTTGTGCACATTTTCAACTAGACACTTCATTCACAAAACTGTCTCTTAAACACCTGAGTCTAATAAACCTCATATGTGAGTTACAATCGCGAATGACGTATCAAACGAACCAATCATTGACACATGGATTATTTTATAAAAATATACTAGTAACTCTCTTAAAATACAGTAATTTTTTAAATTAAAACTAGCCACTTTCTCCCCCCTACCCCCCCCCCCCAAAAAAAAACGCCTTCCATGACCTCTCGTTCTTGTAGAGTGCTTATTGCACACTTCAATTTCTCTTTTGTCACCGTGGGTAATCTGGAGAAAAATAAAAACTCCGCCATAAATTCTCTTAGATAGCATAAAAGTTCGTAAATTTTAAAAACTGAATAAAAAGAAACCAAGCCATGGAAAGCCAAGTGGTTGGTATGCGAAATTGAAAAATAGTAGGTTTGACAAAGAAAATGGGTAATTGTGAAAACCTAAATTTTTTATAGCATTAGAAATATATAGTCGATAAGGGTGAGAGGATTTTTGTTAGTAAATTTTCACAAAATTTAAGTATTAGTCATTTAAGCTATCTGAAGGAGTCTTGATGTGTGAAATGGGTGATTTAAGACTCTAAAAAATAGAGTGTTAATGTGTTAAGTGAATGAAAAAAATATGGTGGCAGAGGTGATTTAGGGTAGAGGATGTAAAGAGTAGAATCTTGTTGTACCTGAAATTATATGTAGCCTGTTTTTGTATTTAGGATAGTTCATTACTTGGTGTCCAAGTGCTGTAGTTTAGTTAGGACTCATAAGCCTCATATGTGTATATATATTCACGTTATAGATACAGAGAGATCTGCAGACTCTTATCATGGTATCAGAGCCAGGCCCATCCCAATTTATTGTTACCGATGTTGGGCCCCCATTTATATTGTCCACGCTCCAGTTGCAGGCCTGGGCATGAGGGGGGTGTTGAGTTGTGTCCCACATCGGTGGGTAATGGGTATCTTGGTCTCCTTATATGGTCTTGGGTAATCCTCACCTCATAAGCTAGCTTTTGGGGTTGAGTTAGGCCCAAGGTCCATTCTTATCAGAGGATAGTGTCAGATGGTGGAGGAGAAAACTGGAGGAGAAGGAGGTGTGAAATTAGGTGGGTTCCACATTGTTTTAGGAAAAGAAAAAAGATAAACCTAATCTTTGGTAGCCAACTCGGGTTTCAGAGAGTATATTTGACGGGATGGGGGTGGACAAGCTCAAATGTTTCGTTGATCTTTTATAAAGGAATTTTTACCTCCTATAGCAAAGGTTAACGCCTTATTTATTTTAAATAAATACCATTTAAAAAAATTATATTCTATAGATACCTTTTAATGTTTATAGCAAAATATCTAATTTTGGTTACCTGCTACCCCTAAGCCATTAAATACACTATTCAGTTACACTATTTTCTTTCTCTCTCTACTTTGATACATGCCATTCTCTTCCCCCATTCCCTGAAAACACGATGCTCAATCTCAAAATTCCTCTCACCCATATCACCTACCATTAGTCACAAACGGTGATTTTGCCTGGTATACCATGAAGACTTCTCTGACTTTTCCCATCAATTTTGTGCAACCCAAATGGAATCCAAAGGAGATGAAGCCTCCGATCGGCGCGCACAATACAACAAACCCACGAACCTTTCTCAGCTTCCGTCATCTTCAATACAAGATTAAAGCTTTAACAGAGTCCTTATTCTGCCACCAGAACTCATTACTGAAATACTCTTAAGGCTTCCGGTGAAATCACTCTTGAAATTGACTGTTGATGGTCTACTGGTAGAGAGAAGAATCCTCGAAAACGATATGGTACGTCTTGCCATGATTTTTGCTCGGCTACTGTACAGGATGCGTGGGAATAGTGAGATTCAGGGTTTTTGCTCGACGACGGATTCGCCGGAAATTAGGGTTTGTTCTTGAACAAAGACGACGGAGTTTGGGGCTGAGCAACTTGATTTTCTGTTAATATATTTCAATGAATTTTCAACGTATCACGCTGTATTTTCATGTATTTCATTGTATTCATTGTCTTTTTTTTCATTGTAATTCAATGTCTCTCGCTGTATTCCATGTATTTCACTGTATTCACTGTCTTTTTTTTCATTGTATTTTAATGTATCCCGCTGTATTCTATCTATTTCATTGTATTCAATATCTCACTGTATGCCATGAATGTATTCATATGTTTTTTTAATTAATATAATTTATGTATTTAGATGTATTATATAATTTCTCTGAAGATTGCTATATTTTTGGGGTATTTTTCGGTTGAGAATCTTTTTTATAACTGGAAATACAAAATTTGTGTGTTGTAATTGAGTTATATTAGGAGTCTATTATGTTAATTGATTCACTTACCATTTAAAAACAATGTAATCCCCTTTTTCACGCCGTGAATACAGTCAAGTACAATAATCTGTCCAGCTGTAATCCCACGTTTCACGCCATGAATACAGTTGAATACACTCGAATACAACAACTGATTAGCTGGACTTCCTTGATTCACACCTATTTTTGCTGTTGTATTCATGAATACAGTAGCTTAAATACATCTAATACATCTTATAACAACAGAAAACGTATCAACAATCCGTAATATTGCAAATGGTATCTATAGATAACTAATTACCACTAAATGATAATGATTTATAAAAATTTCTCTTTTATAAATAAATAAGGTATCTAGTTAAAAATTGTTGGGGACAAATTAAAATGATCGTTTACCTATTTAGCGTTTATGTTATGGTGGCTTAAGATAGGAGATAGCCTCGAGGTCAGCAATATTTGCATACTAGGCGATAAGACATTTTCGTGTATCTCGAGAAAACACCAAGATGATTTAGATAGCATTGGAACACAGTTGACGCAATGGATCAACCAAGTGCTCACATTATTTTTTCGCTATATATACAGATATTATAAAAAGTTTTATATTATCAGTATAATTTAATTTTTTGTTATATGTTATTTATAATAATAATTATTATTATATATAGTCAAAATCGGGCTTGCATTTTTTAATGATTAATCGAGACCAAGGCGTGACAGGCCGAGGTTCGACCCCATGTCGTATCGGACTGTGGCACAGAGTAAGATTGCCAAGCTCAAGGACCGATCGAGATCGAGATCGAGATCGAGATCAGCCAAGACCGAGATCAAGCGGGATAAAGTTCGAGCAAAATCGAGGAAGGTTTACCGAACCAAATAACGGAAAGCCAAAATATCCGCAATCGGGCGAGGATCACGGCGGAAATCTCGGCACGTATCAAGAAAAGACCGATTAATTAGCTAATCATGAGATTTCTTACTATTTTTAGAATTGTACCAAAGGTAGGACTCCCCTACTATATAAAGGGGGTCTGATCATTTGTAAAAGGGATCACATTCACGTTACATAAAAGAATACATCATCTTCTTAAGCTCTCAATACTTTATTATTCTTCATACCTTCCAGTAAGATACTTTTTTGATTCGAGGGTGACATAGCTCGAGGATCAAAGATAGACATCTTATTTGGTTTTCTTTGTTCCTATTTTAAATTAATTTCAATATCAATATTGCATTTCTTTCAGTTTGTGCTAAGTAAATCACGTGCCCTTAGAACTACAATATAAATTCAATTGTTATCCGTTTTTAGGGTAAACAGTTTGGTGCCCACCGTGGGGCTAAGGATAATAGTGATTGCCTGGTGCAATTTTTGTAACACACACTATTTTACACTTGTTCTTTGAAGTATCTTTGATTACAGGATTAAAAAATGTCGAACTCTCAGTCAACACCTCAATACATTGACAATGATCTTAGCCACCACGACGAGAATGAGAACATTGCACCAGGAAATGTTGTACCCCCTGCTGGCCTCAATGGAATTCCGGCTATAGATCCAATCAATGTCAGTTCGCATATGGCCATCAATAGAAATTTGAAAAACCGAAGGCAGCATTCGTGGGGGGTACCTGGTCAGCTACTCAAAATGCACATGGCGGTGAAGATGGCGGGATCAGCCTACGAGTAATCTCCGAAATATTGCAAGCCCAAAATGCAGCAATAGCTCATCTCCAAAATCAGAATCACACACCGAGCAGGGTCGAACCCGAGCAATCCCAGGAAATCATACACAGGGTCGAGTTAACTTCGAAGAGGTCGGACGGGAAGGAATAGAAGACCAACCCTTCTATCATTAAGATGCTCGAAGAACTGACAAAGCAAACCGAGACAAGGGAAAAAAAGATCGAGAAAAATGACAAGAAGGTAGAAACCTATAATTCCAGGGTCGACTAGATCCCGGGGGCTCCACCAATATTGGAATGTCCAGATTCTAAAAAGTTTGTATAAAAACCTTTACCCCCGAGTGTAGCTTCGAAGCCGATCCCCAAGAAGTTATGACTGGCCTAAACGAGCACGTCACATCCTACATGTGTACTATCAAAGGAAATGACTTGGAAGATGACAAGATCGAATCCGTCTTGTTGAAAATATTCGAGGAGACTTTATCGAAGGGTGCTATGATATGGTATCATAATTTACTGCCTAATTCTATTGACTCGTTTGCTATGCTTGCAGATTCCATTGTAAAGGCACACGCCGGGGCCATTGAGGTCGCAACAAGAAAGTCGAACCTTTTCAAGGTAAAGCAGAAGGACAACGAGATGCTCAGGGAATTCGTATCTCGATTTCAAATGGAAGGAATGGATTCGCCACCGATCACCGACGATTGGGCCGTTCAAGATTTCACCCAAGGTCTTAAAGTTCGAAGTTCAGTAGCTTCACAGCAGTTGAAGCAGAATTTGATCGATTACCCAGCTGTCACTCTGGCCGATGTACACAATCGATATCAATCGAATATCAGGGTCGAGGATGATCAAACGGGGGCTCCTTCTGGGTGTGTCTATCCTAACGATCCCAAAGATAGAATCACGAGAGATATCGACCGAGAACCGAGGTAAAAAAGAGATCGATATCAATCGTATAATGGAGACCATAGAGATAGCGGATCTGGGCGAAATTCTATAAGGAATGAGAGGAGAAATGATCGAGGTCAAAGTTCGCGAGGACTTGGTACTGAGGAAGGTCACATTAAACATCCGAAATCCAAATCAAGGTACGACCCCCTTTCAATTCTTTCTATTTTACGACTAAAACTTGTACGTTATCGACAAGGAGCGACATGAAGCTTTAGGTCTTAAAGCACGTGTTGCACTTTTTTCCCTTAAACTATTTTTGTTCCAATTGGGTTTTTCGGCAAGATTTTTAACGAAGCAACAGCGAATCCCGCTAACTTAGAATCGAAGGCCGACAACGAGTCGGTGTTAAAGACAACATTTAACAATATCCGAGGTTCCCTACAATAAACCTCAAATACTTGGGGTCATTGCTTGTGGATGTCAACTTTATTGCGAGAAAATCACTTCTTAATGACGGGGTCTCGATAGGGCCAAATGGTCGAATGAACCGTGCCCAGATAGGTTGTTCGAGCCCTGGCTCAAAACATGTACGCATGTGTAATCATTTTTCACCAGAATAAAGAGAAGTATTTCTCCTTGCAATTATCTCATGTCTTAGAAAAAGTTTTTCTACTTTACAATTCCATACTTTAAATCTATTATGGGAACAAGCTTAAGGGTCAGTTGTAACCATAGTTCGGATAATCACTCCCATACTCGGGGACTGCCTTTCGTAAAATAAACTCGAACCGATCGAAATATTGTACGTTGAGGGCATAAGACCTCTTAGGTAACCCTCAAAATTTAAAGGCCAGGGCCATACCCACTCGGGGACTGTTATCTTAGGCAAGCCTGGATAACTCGGGAAAGCGAGCTCACTGGGCTACACCCAAACCGAAAGGCTACGACCAATTTAACGCGTCTCGGAGACATCCCAAACTCGTAATAAAATGGCCTAGAAAAAGACACAAAAGAAAGCAAAAATACAAAGGCCTAAAAGGGCTACCTTAACTCGAGTTCGAGCAAGTCCTCACTCGACTACAAAGCCCAAGGGCTATCTTAACCCGAGTTCGAGCAAATTCTCACTCGGGGACTATCCATCGAGCCCAAGGGCTACTTCATCTCAAGTTCAAGCAAATCCTCACTCGATCATAAAGCCTAAGGGCTACTTTTACTTCGAGTTCGAGAAAGTCCTCACTCAACAACAAATCCCAAAGGCTACCTTAACCCAAGTTCGAGCAAATTCTCATTCGGGGACTATCTATCGAGCCCAAGGGCCACCTTATCTCGAGTTCGAGCAAGTCCTCACTCGACTACAAAGCCCAAGGGCTACCTTAAACTGAGTTCGAGTAAATTCTCACTCGGGGACTATATATCAAGCCCAAGGGCTACCTTATCTCGAGTTAGAGCAAGTCCTCACTCGATCATAAAGCTTAAGGGCTACTCTTGATTCGAGTTCGGACAAGTCTTCACTCGAATACAAAGCCCAAGGGCTACCTTAACTCGAGTTCGAGCAAATTCTCACTCGGGGACTATCTATCAAGCCCAAGGGCTACCTTATCTCGAGTTCGACCAAGTCCTCACTCGATGACAAAGTCTAAGGGCTACCTTCACTTCGAGTTCAAGCAGGTCCTTATTCGACTAGAAAGCTTGAGTGCTATCTTATTTAGAGGTCAGGCGAGACCTCACTCGACTATTAAAGCCTAAGGGTTACTTTTATTTTTGAGTTCGAGAAACCGCTCTCACTTGGCTATCAAACTTAAGGGTTACCTTAATTCAAGTTCAAATAAATGATCTCACTTGGAATGAAATCGCCTCAGTTCGAATTCGAGCTTTCGATCAACGTTTCCGATCAGGAATGGTCAAGGATAGTACTTAACATCGATCCTTACCAATTCAAAGTTTTGAATGCGATCCCATTATTTCATGCTAAGGCACTTTGACCTCCATATAAATTAACAAAAAGGAAGCAAATTCAGAAGCCATGGAAGAGAAGAAAGTTTTTACATATATCTCAAAAGCCTTTTTACAAGGGCCATATGGCCCGATTAAGAGTTCTTTACAAGGGCCGATCGGCCTCGAAATAAAAACAAAAATTACAGAGCCTAAGCAGCATGGTCCTCGCCCTCAGAATCTTCTCCGCCGCAAGATTCGCTCAAATTCTCAGAGTCTTCCTCGGGAAAAGCCAGCCTCCGAGCCTTTGTTTCCTCTGCCCCGACAATCTCGTTTTTAGTAGATATATCGAAGCTTTGATCACAGCCCCCCTAGAGGGCCTCACTTCGAGCTTGATACCTCGAATGATCCACCATGCTCTTGGCCTGCGCAATGGTGGTTTCAACATCGACCTTGTATTTGGTCACATTAGCCTGAGCCTTAATATTGGCCGCGGCCGCCTCAGATCGGACCACCTCGAGCTCTTTGGCCAAGATGGCTAAATTGGACTGAAGCTCCTCGATTTTCTTTGGCTGAACCAAGGAATTCTCCCTTGCAGCCCGAAGCTGAGACTCAGCCGACTCCAGCTCTGCTTGGATGGCCTATTTTTTTGAAGCTAAGATATCAGTACACCTCTTGAACTTTTCAGCCCGGCTTGTACTTCATCTATTTACCTTTAAAGGCCTTCGATCTGTTCAAGCCTCTATCGAACCTGCTGAGTCAGATAGTTAGTTGTTATCTCCAACTCATCTTCACTATCATGAAGCACTCAGAATACCGGCTCGACCATGTCAACATGCTCATCTCGAGCCGTCACCAAATCTGCTTGAAGCTTCTCACAGAGAAGCTTGTAGGTATCACATTTCTTAGTGAGGCCCTGAACCTCAGCCTTGCGCTCCTCTCGGATTCGAAGGAAGGCCTCGTGATGCAACACCGAAGCCTACAAGTAAGGAAGAAAATGTTAAAACTATCTACAATTCAAAGTTTTAAAGAGATAATGGAATTGTCCTTGAACTTACCCGATTCATAGCATGCTGGGCCTCATTGACCAAACAAGCATCCTCCACCTCGTCCATCTTGGCTTGTCATCTTTGGTGACCAAGCATTGGAGATAGCTAGCCACCCCTACGGGGGCAAAATACCCGAGCATCCTCCGGGACCGAAATGATTATTGATCGCTTACGCTCGAGATCTACACTAGGGGCCAGAAACTGATTGGATAGTGTAAAGCTTGAGGAAGCCTTATTCGAGCTCTTCCTGGGTACATCCAAGTCACCCAGACCGGTGACATCTTCCACTCCAACAAAATAGCCATGGAAAGGGTCTTCTGCTCCATGGACCCCTTCCCCATGGCAAGACTCTACTTCCCGAGCTTCATGCGTCATCGACTCAGTAAATAAAGGAGGCGAGGGGGAATCTCCGATATCTACCACCCCAAGTGAATCTTTTTGAGCGCCTCTATGATTTTGGGAAGTCTCGAACATGGTATCTGCACCAACATCGACCTCCTCCTTGATAGCCTTCTTACCTCGAGGTGAAACATCTTCAACTTTTTATGGCTCGGGGACTTCCTCTAATCGAGGCTGAGCAGTTTCAGCTCTTGCCGGCCTAATGGTTCCTTGAATTTTGGTGCCAGCTCGCACACGGGCCACCATCCCGGAGTCTTCTTCTTCTTCCTCTTCTGCGGACTCTTCCTTTACTCGTTGGACTGACTCCAAACTCAGGCTTATGGGGCCTTCTAGCAGGTCTTTTCTTTTCTTTGCCCGGAGAGCTCGGAGCCTCTTTTTTTTTCTTCTCTTTGGCCTGCTTCGGGGCATATGATGAGAAATATGCCTCTTTTTTAGCAGATGGGGGCCTAATTGCTACATCCTTCCCGAGGCCTACAAAATGTAAAATATGAGTAAGCTAAATGCAAAGCCTGAATGGAAAATGTACTAAGAAAAGAAGATTACCATGGTTACGGGACTCCCATTGACCCTTTGATAATTCCATCCAAGCACGCTCGAAGTAAGACTTTTGCGACACTAAGCCCTCGACCCATTGCCTGAGATCGGGGATTACTTCCGACACGTGGGGCCACAGCTGCAACACAAAAGAGGAAAGAAAATGAGAAGCAAAACGTCAAAGTTAGGTATTCAAGGCAAAGCAACACTTACGATTCATGTTCCATTTTTCAGGAAATGGCATATCTTCAGTAGGGATTAGGTCTGAAGTCTTTATTCGGACAAACCGTCCCATCCAACCTCGATCTCGGGTCTCCTCTATGCTCGAGAATGGGGGTTTGGTGGCTCGGCGGTAAAGCTTGATCAAGCCTCCTTGATAAACTTGGGGGTTGTAGAGACGCATAAGGCGATCGAGGGTAAAAGGATGCCTCTCGATCTTATTTACAAAAAATCGGAAGAGGATCACGATCCTCCAGAAGGATGGATGGATCTGGCCAAGAGTCACATTGTACCTCTTGCAGAAGGCAATGATGATGGGGTCTAAAGGATCCAATGTGAAAGAATAAGTGTAAACACTTAAAAACCCTTTCACATGAGTAGTGATTGATTCCTCAGGCAAGGGCACCACCACGTGCTTATCCACCCAGTTGCATTCCTTTTTTACTTGGTCGAGGAGACTGTCAGTAATTGTACATATGTATCTTGACCTTGGTTCGCGTCAACCCGGTGTCGATGGTGTATTGTTTACCTTAAAACCGGTAGCAGTGGGGCACTTTGTCGAAACAAAGTACTTTAGGGGAGGTTCTGCCGTAGCCGTCGCCGGCGGGCCTTGATGAAGAAGCGGTTTCCTTGTGCGAAACGGTTTTTGAAGTCTTAGCCATTTTTATAAATGGAGAAGAATAAAACGGAGGAGGAACACTTGGTATTTTGCAATGAAACAAGTAAAGAAACTAAGAGATCTAAAAATACAAAGCTCTGAGGAAGGCAAAGGATTTTGAAGATGAGTGAAGAAGATTTGTAAGTAATGTTTGAAAAATGAAGAAAGATACATTTATAAGTTGAAGACGATGGTTCAGAACCGGTGGTGGCCGAAAACAACTGAAGGACATTTAATGCCTCGGTATTCGAATTGACGGGACATTTGAGTATCCACTTGTTGCTTACATCATGATGCTTACATCACGATATATCGAGGATGATGAAACTCTGAGAGATTTTTTGGGGACTCCGGATGAATATCGGGAATTAATTTTGATAAAAATGTTGGAAATGTACGTGAAGATTGAAGACGTTCGCAATAATAAGGTTGCGCAAAGCAGGGATAACCCTCAATCATCAGGTGGTTATTCTGGAGCAGTTTTAGCCGAACAGGTTCCGGCTGAAAGAGTTTGGCCGGATCTAAACTTATCTCCACGGGCGAATGAGGAGAGAGGAAATAATTTCTCTCCTACTTTACATAATCCATAAGACGAGTGGTAAACTTCAATTTTCCTTTGTGTTACGATGTTTATTTTTGTTGTATTGATTTTGTATTAACACTCATATATTCCATAAGGGTACCGTCTAGATATGAATTTTACTAGTTATGAACCCATGGCCAGTTGGAATATGTATAGTTTTGGTGTATTGGATCATGGTGGTCCATCCGGGAGTCATCACCAACAGGATAATGTCTATCATGGAATGTCAACACATTACGACTTGTAAGTGAAGTGATATAACTAAATGTAAACTATTTATCAATTTGAGTAGCTTATTAATTTATTGTTTGTTCAGTGAAAACGAGCAAGTTGAACCACCTGTCTTGACTCAATTACCCGGAGATGACGTATTTACTCGGGATCTGCCAGATGTGCAGAGTCAGGAAGAGAACAGTGATTATGACAACAATGCCGACGAGTTAGAGATGACACACCCTTCCTGATGAGGGTAGTGATGAGGAGGAAATTCGGACAAAAATGTGGAAAGTGGATAAATATATTGGCACCCATATTTGTGAAATAGACACATTCAATGGGAATCACTTCAACTTTTGACTTGATTTCTCTTGTCATGATTCCACACATTGAAGCGTCCATAAGGTACATGATCAAAGAGTACATTACATCCGTCCACTAGGAATATGTCCATACCATTACCAAAAGAAAGGCATTTCTCGGGCGCAAACGTGCGTTTGAAATTGTTTATGGTATCTGGGATAAGTCATTTGCAGCTCTACCCAGGTACATGACTGCATTGCAACACTTTAACCCCAGGACCGTTGTTGAATAGTTACTTGAGCGGAGTTTGGGAATACCAGAATATATATATTCAAATACGTGTTCTGGGCATTTAAACCAGCAATTAATGATTTTGTGCATTGCTGCTCGGTAATATCCATAGATGGTACTCATGTCTATGGAAAGTATGATATTAAGCTGTTGATTGCCATTGCAGTAGATGCCAATGGACAAATATTTGCCCTAGCTTTTGCCATCTGTGCCAATGAAAGCCAAGAGACGTAGACGTTATTTTTGAACCACTTGAAGGAGCACGTTGTCAAACAACATTCAGGTATTTGTCTAATACCTGCTCGGCATGGGGGTATATTAAGTTCTGTAGAGCATTTGCCTGAATGGCAGGAACCGTATACATAGCACCATTACGGTGTGAGGCACCTGAAGGCCAATTTCCAGAAGGAACATCCCAACTAGGATCTGTATGATTTAATGTGGATGGCTGCAACAGATCACCAAGAGCATAAATTCCGGACGCACATGGAATCTATCTGGCAGGAAGGCGAGGCAAAGTATCATTGGTTACAGCGACATAAGCTTGAAAAGTGGACTTTGCATGCAGATGGTGGCAGAAGATGGGGAATTCTGACTAGAAATGTGTCAGAGTCTTTCAACGGGTTATTGAAGTCTTCACGAGGATTTCCTGTCACTGCCATGGTGTGGATGTCATTCAAGCAGATGGCAGAGAGGTTTATTGAAAGGGCTGCAGTTGCAACGTCATTGATGGAAAGGGGTGTTAAGTTTATGCCACTACAAATGAAAAGATTTGAGAAATACAGGCGGCGAGCACATTGGCATTCATTTTTACATTATGATCACGGCCGAAATATTTTTGAAGTTCGCACCACTATCCATGAAAACCGGGAGAATAATGTACATACCATAAATGAATCTAGAAGGTTATGCTTTTGTGGAAAATGGTCCATCTACCATATGCCGTGCTTACATACCATCAAGTGCTTTCAACATACAGGTTTAAGGCCAACCAACTACGTTGATAAACAATATAGTGTTGCTGCATACTTAAACACATATAATGGGCAATTGCAGCCAGTGGGTGCTGAGCATCATTGGCCGCCGGAACCATTCAAAATGGTATGTAACAAGGAGTTTTTGCATCAGCGACAGGTGCAGAAAAGAACGCGTATACGAAACCAAATGGATGTTGGTGATACCGTTTATGTGCATAAATATGGCATATGCTCGCAAACAGGACACGACTGTCGTCAATGTCCTTCAGCTGGTTTGGGTGGCGGTGGTAATCCAGCTTCTGGTAGAAATTCATCTAATGTGCCCAACTATCAAGGATACACGTAGTGTTTTGTTTTCGTAATGTGTTTTTAAGAAGTGTATGTACTTGTTTATCTTGCAGAATGTATGAAAGAAAACTATATTTCCATTGCTGTTGTATCTTTTTGATATTTAACATTAATACTTCAGTACAACAATCTAACATAAACCCATTTAAAAAACCAAAAAAAATTGTCATTCCCCATTATCGTCACTGTCTGGCACTATTTCATTGTCACTATCTTTAACTTCTTCGTCAACATCATGTATGTACCCTTCGGGACCGAGGGCATCGTAATCTAGGCCCCAGGTGACACTCATTTCTCGCATTTCATTGCTATCATCAAGAAGACCACTTGCCTGATTTATACAACAATATGGGACACCTACGCCCAACGTCTGTGGTAGAAACTTAGGTAGTCCCTCCCACTCGACAACTGTTGGGAAAACAGGATAATCATTGTCTTTATGCAATTATTCATTTTCTGATAAATCCCAGTACTGATCCCCCGTTCCTCTCAAGAAGTTAAGATCATCCATTGCATGATGAACAACAAGTGCCTTTTCCATCTCTAGAATCTCCTTCATCAGATGCCTAATCACTTCTGGTTCATCTTTGCGTGTGTTTGTTTGGAAGGCTGTAGACATTGCTTGTGGCACAACAAGCCCACGCCAGTGACACAGTACTTCGTAATCACACCTCTTTGTGTAAAGGGGAACCCATTGTAATATTCAGGCTTTGTAGAATGCGCTTCGCCCTTAATAATGTGCCCTGCGACTTTGAGATCAATGTGTATATTGATAGTTTGATTTTCCAAGGTACAGAGAACACCATACCACTTGTCATCACTCAAGTCAGTGTAGCAACCTAGCATATTTTTTTCAAGGTAGGGATCGATAGTGTTAAGATGTGATCCGTGGGGATCTGTTGAATTACCTTTACCCTTTTGCCTCTTTTTGAACCACTTGTTAAATGTTAGTGGCAGTTTTTAATGGATGTTTTAATGTTTATTCAAAAGGTCTTTGAGATACATATGACTTGGTTTAGTTTAAGAAGCTTTCTTATACCCGAAATAATGATTAGCATGCGAAGCATAGCGCGGTTGCATACCATGTTATGTGTATTGTCTTGTCAACCTGATAAAGCTGCCGTTCTGCAAAAGCTGTCTTCTGGAAAAGCTGTATTGTACCGTAAAAATTATTAGCACGCGAAGCATACCGCGGTTACATACCACGTTATGTGTATTATCTTGTCGAGTTGATAAAGCTACCGTTCTACAAAAGCTGGTCACCTGGAAAAGTTGTATTGTACCGTAAAGAATAATTAGCACGTGAAGCATAACGCGGTTACATACCACGTTATGTGTATTGTCTTGTCGAGCTGATAAAGGTGCCGTTCTGCAAAAGCTGCTCGCCTGGAAATATTGTATTGTACCGTAAAGAATTATTAGCACGCGAAGTATAGCGCGGTTATATACCACGTTATGTGTGTTGCCTTGCCTATAAATAACTAGCGAATTTTAGTTATTATCTGCGCTTAACCAAAACAATAGCAACACTTTCCATAAAGCGGGGTTTTTTATTCATTAACAAATGTCAGAACGCATTTATGTACCAGTGTGCTATTGTGGCAAATGTTGTATGGTGTCGAACTGTTGGGAGGATGGTCATGTTGGGCGCAGATGCTGGATGTGTGTAAACAGGTTTGGAGGCAACAACGGAAATTATTGCAATTTTGAGGTATGACTTGATGAACCCTGTAAGCAAGAATGCTACAAACGATCTTTGCAGTATTATCATGATATGAATAAAAGATAGGAACGTGATGAGATTGAAATGAAACGAGAAACTGCGGAGTTGAAGGAGAAACCAAAAGAGGCGGAAGAAGAAAAAAATAAGCTGAAAGAGAAATTTAAGTGGTTGGAGCAGAGAATACTAGGCGATCGTGACTAAACAATGACATGTATGTGTTGAGTGTAGTACTTTATCTTTATATTTTCCGTGTCATGTGTTTTCATTAATTGTACTGAATTTAAATTATGTTAAGTTGCTATGTTTGTGTTTGTGTTGTAGTATTAAAATAAAGAAGAACTGGGGAAATAAATACTTAATGTGCATATAATGTAAACATAAAAAATTGTTGTTGTTACTTACATAAAATACAAAAAAAAAATCAATGTTCCCACAATCTGTGTGCTTTAATGTAGCCGTTGGCCTGAGGCGCATCCCAGCCCGCCCGGCTACGCTATCAGGATCATCCTCATCACGTCGCCTCTTTATCGCAGGATGTGTTGTAGCATGATCGTTAGTAGTGTTGGTAGGATCGGTAGAAGGGGCCATCGGTCCAGCAGAAACCTACAGAAGAATAAGTCAGCTCAGTATATGAAAATATATATTAGTAATGTACGTGTTAAGTCAAAAAAAAATTAAATTGTCTTACCATGGTCTCGTCGGGCTCCTGAATATAAGCATCCGTCGCATGCAGGTCAGCATCGCACAAAGTGGCCTCCGTGACGGGCGGGGATGAAGCCTTAATAAGAAAATTATAAAGTTATTTATGGAAAATCAATGAGAAAAAAACAAATTTAAATTTAATAGTAATACAAACATACCTGCACTTGTGAAAGATCCCAAGCACCCCTCGATGATGAGCCATAACTCAGCCGGCGTCCACTATCCACATCTCGGGTCGGCCGATCCTCACCAATGGTCGATGGGCCTGGAAAGTACAGATTCCAATCCTCTCCGGTAATTCTCGTGCCCGTGATGAACAATGGATCTGATGGGGTCACCTGCAAAGTCCCTGGAGTGAGCGGCAGCTGAAGGCTGAATGACGGCATGCTGCTGTGATGCTCGTCTGGCTCATGAAGGTCACTCGGCAGATCAGCTCCAACATCCTCAACAGGTGCCTCAACGCCCCCTTGCTGGGGACCAGCTCCTGGTCGACCCCCATGACCCCGTGAGACAGCCCTGCCTCGTTGTCCCCTACCTCGTGGGATAGCCCTACCTCTATGGTACTACTCTGGTGCCACAAAAGCAGGGTCGTGTACTAAGCGCTCATCCTCTCGGGCTCGGTGCAGTGTCCGGGCTGCATCTGCAGTCCCAACTGGTGGAATAAATATAGGCCAATAGCCTGCACATCGTGTAAAATATAAATTAAGTAACGCTAGGTTACAGTTATAAGTAAGAATACCAAATAACATAACAGTGCCTCGTGCCTCCCGGCGTATGGAACGTACCGTATGCCAGCTCGATGAATGGGATTCCCGATGAAAAGTCGGTAATGCCGCAGTACCAGCCTATATAATCATGCTCAGTATCCTGCCGACTCGGTGAAGGGGAGGGAGGGGGGCAAAATTAGGTCGAATCGCCGGTCCCAAGTATCGATCTACTCCTCTAGCCGTGCCACATATGACTGGTCCACCTTGGAATGATCATCCCATGGAAATGTGTGGTCTGCCAGGTGGGCGGTGTCGGTACGAGCTGCGGACGGCCAAACTAGCAAAGTACCCATTCGGTGGCATGATGCTCCACAATATCAAGGCACATCAACGGGACGAAAGAGCCCCACATAAGTCGTCCGACCGAGCAATAAGCGGGCAAGCCAGTTATCATTGCGTCGTTGTATGGCGTCCAGATGAACTATTAAGTAACAACAGAAAACGCGAGTATACGCGACACATGTGAAGCTATGCCAAGTAAGCTTATATATGCATTTACCTGTGCGCCCTCCAGCAATTCCAAGATATTCCTGCACAAGAGGAGATTATGCCGAGCCTCGTACTCACGCGTATATCCCCGTCGGAGAACCCACCTCCTAGCTAGAGGGAGAAACGGAGGTGGTACATCCAGAGCTAATGGTGGTAGAGGTGGCTGCAACTGCAGAAACCGCTCCCAGGCCCAAACCTAACATAAAAAGTTGACGTAAAATTTAAGATATATTTTTACTAGGTATGTTAAAATGAATAGAGTATTCGAATACGTTGTCACTTGTAGTAGCGGCAAAAATCCAGCAACGTCACGCTGGGTGCCCATGCTCGCCCGACACATCTGCCTGTACAAGTAGGAGAGAACAACAACACCTCAGTTGTACTGGGGTAAATTATCTAGCCGCTCAAGATGATGAATAAATCTCAAGCTAACTAGGTTCCCCTAAGTGTTCGGGAACAAGACCCCTCCAAACATAAGGAGTAGCAGCAACCTCCCATACTGGTGAACATGATAATCTGATGTACCGCCATCGATGTCAAGATGCAATATCTCCAAATACTCTCGAATATTCGTCAACAAAAAATGACTGGCCCCGGGCAGTGCATTCTCATCCTGTGGCTGGAAACCAGTGAGCTGCTGCAGCATGTCCAGGTACTGCGCACCTGTTATCTCTCTCATGCCCTGTGGTAGAGCAACGGGGTGTCCATCAACGGGCAGTCCATACCTCTACGTCCTGCAGTGTGATGGTGGCCTCGCCTATGGGCGAGTGGAATGTGTGCGTCTCCGGTCGCCACCGCTCTATCAGGGCCGTGACCAAAGACCAATCGAGCTGCAGCTGCCCGATCTCCAAAATCCTGTAGAAGCCTGTATCCTGCAGGCATCTGACTACACGGGGATGGAGAACTTTGCCCTCCAGAAAGTCCCACATGTCGTCCACTCTCCTGACGCAGAGAGTCTGGGCCAGTAACTCTCCCTCCCATATGTGGGCGGACCTATGTTCGCCCTGTAACGACAGTAGCTCATCGCTGGAAGGTCCGGGATGAATAGGCGACATCTCCATGTCGTCTACTGTAAATTAAACAATATTAATTACATGTTAGTTTTATAATTTATATGTTTGTTTGTAAAGTAAATAATTAATTTTTATAATTATACAATATTTACTTATTATGTATTCACATAAGGGTTCCAGGCTCGATATTTGAGGCTCAGTAGCACCAAGATATCCTGAATTCCGGTATGTGTTAGTTTTATTATTTTACATGTTAGTTTTATAATTTTATATGTTTGTTTGTAAATTAAATAATTAATTTTTATAATTATACAATGTTTACTTATTAAGTATTCACATAGGGGTTCTAGGCTCGATATTTGAGGCCCAGCAGCATCAAGATATCCTGAATTCTTGTATGTGTTAGATTTATTATTTTACATGTTAGTTTTATAATTTTATATATTTGTTTGTAAATCAAATAATTAATTATTATAATTATTCAATATTTACTTACTAAGTATTCACATAGGGGTTCCAGGCTCGATATTTGAGGCCCAACAGCACAAAGATATCCTGAATTCTTGTATATGTTATTTTTATTAATTTACATGTTAGTTATAATTCTATATGTTTGTTTGTAAATTAAATAATTTATTTTTATAATTATACAATAGTTACTTATTAAGTATTCACATAGGGGTTCCAGACTCGATATTTGAGGCCTAGCAGTACCAAAATATCCTGAATTCTTGAGTTTTATTATTTTACATGTTAGTTTTATAATTTTATATGTTTTTTTGTAAATTAAATAATTAAATTTTATAATTATACAATATTCAATTATTAAATATTCACATATGGGTTCCAGGCTCGATATTTGCAGCCCAGTAGCACTAAGATATCTGGAAAATATTGTTCTTTTCTCATGTTATTTTCTTACGATCGTTGACTATAATTGGACATAGTTTGTGTTTGATCTATCAATTATTTTGACGTATTTTTGAATATAGAGATACTTAAACTACGGGGATACTACACTAAAAGACACTACATTTTACTACGCTAAAAGGCACTACATTTTACTACCCTAAAAGGGCACGATATTACTAGTCTTTAAGCAAATAAATAATATAAACCAGATAAAAATAATAAATATTAATCACAAAACATTCACTAAATACATATACAACAGTAAAAAGTAACTTATTAACATTTATTTTATCAAATAATAATGATTTCTTAATTTTTACATATTTTTTTAGCACTAATATTTAAGTCCGGATAGAATGAACATACCAGTTTAATCGCAAAAAAGAAGAAAAACATAGAACACTTTTAAAACTACTAATACGCATTTCTTATACGAGTTTCGACAAAAATCAAATCGGAATACCTCGATTTATGTTTTTTGAAAAGTTGAAAAATTGAAGATTTTAGCCCGAAACGAGCAACCACAACGAGAGAAGGCCTTAGCTAGGATGTGGGACCAACACTCTTTATTTTTTGTGAGACGGGTGGGGTCCACTTGTGTGTTTTTGGGTCGTTAATGGGGGGGACCGCTAGATCGATTTAAAATTTTTTTTGGGGGGGGGGGGGGAGCTTCTGTTTGAACGTGGGGGAAGGGAAGGGGACGTGTATTTGAAGATGAAAAGCGTGATTTATTAAGGCGTTTTATATATAGAGCTTTATTAAACCACGCTTTATATAAACGTCTAATCAGCTTCAGGTAAAGCGTATTTCGTAAAAGCGTTTTATATAAAACGCGCTTTACCTTAACGTTCAAAACGGACGTTAAAGTAAAGCGCGGTTTTATATAGTTTGGTCACTTAATTTTCTTTTTACTTATTTCGGTCTTTTGAGTCCAAAAATATCACATTTAGGTTCATGGCGAAACGGGTGTTTTTGAAAGGTTTTGGCTGACTTCCAAATTGATGTCATGCCTGCATGTTATCATGTTATATAGGTCAGGCGGAGATCAGAATAATTTATGTTTGTGGTCAGACTTTTTCCTTGCAAAGGAATTCAACCTTTCTTGGAAAACAATACATTTTCTTTACTACTCCACTTGTCTCATTAAAGTACACTCTATTTTATTTATATATATAGATCCAATCATACACTTCCTATTCAAAAATCACAAAATCATAGATATCACCAAGCGAGAAAGAGAGAGAGGGAGAAGATGGAGTCAGCTGGTTGTGAAGAAATGCACGACATAGTCATAGTGGGTGGTGGCCTTTGTGGCCTTGCTACAGCCCTTGCTTTGCACAAGTACTTTTCTTTTTCTTTCTGTTCTTCTTTCTATATATTAATTAATGACAAGTTTTAGCTTAGATCATAGGTAGTTTACTAAGGAAGAATACATATGTATAAAATAAAATCAACTGCAGGAAAGGGATAAAGAGTGTGGTGTTAGAGAAATCAGAAACACTAAGAGCAGCAGGAGCAGCCATAGGTGTAATGCCTAATGGATGGAGGGCATTGGATCAGCTTGGTGTCGCTTCTCACCTAAGATCTACTGCTCTTCCTCTTCAAGGGTAAGCTTTTTGTTTATCCTTTTCTAATGACCCACTTGCCCCATTTGATTATATATATATATATATATATTTAGTTTTGTTGGGAAATAAATTATACCGGAATTATAATAATGGGACTATAATACGAAATTAAATAATAACGTAATTATTTAAATTGATATACTTTTATAGGAAGATGCTTGGTTTATTTGGCCCAAAAATAAGATGTACGGGGTGTTTGGTTTACACTAGATAAGTTAGATAAAGTTTTATTTTCAATTTTAACCTTAAGTTTTATAAAGTCGACGACTTTGTCCTTTTAGTATTTATCTGAGGATTCGTTAATTTCGGGATTGTTATCCCACCCTTAATGTGGGATAGGATAATGGCATAATGCGATAATAGTTGTATAATCTAATTCCATGATTGTTAATGCCAGATTCAAGGATAAAATTATCTTATATTTTGTTTTGTGATTATTGTCCTTCAGCCCACCAACCAAACGATCCCTTAAAGTACTGACTAATCCCTGCATTAACAAACAACTAGGGCAAAGATACTCCCTCCATCCTCAAAAATAAAATAAAAGGCACTTTTGTTTATTAGTCTCTTTCTTTGTTTTTTGGGCAATCCATTAGGCAGTGTCTAGGGCTAATTTTTTTATATATATGTAAAACAAAAAACAAAAACAAAGTCAGGAGGTCTTACATAGAGTAAAAGATGAGCTTTGATGAATACATGCCACCTATTATCAATATTGAGTAATATGCTCAACATTGATATCACATATGATCTAAGATGAACTTTGAAAATGAAAATTAACCCTACATAATGAAAGTCCACACTTGCACAATTTGCCCAAATATTCCACTGTGTGTCTAACTCGATGAAGTACCAAAACAAAACTGTCTTAGTCCTTTGTTTGTCATAGTAGCCAACTGCCCAGAAGTACTTTGTCCACCAGCATGTCCCAGCGTGATTGCCTGTTGCTAACAGTGTCCAACTCCATGATTCTATGTTGCATAGTTTAGATAGTGATCCTACTCCAGCTAAATCATGCTGTACCATCCCCAAACTAATGACTATTCCTTTGTGTCTCGTCCAGAAATTATGTTTCCATGGCCTTCTTTGTGCTTTTTTGTGTTGTATCGCACATATTTTTCTGTACCTCCATTCAGTATCAAGTGTTTCTTCTATTGCTTTCCTCTTGCCTGGCTCCCTGTATGTGTTGCTGGTATTCAAATTCCTTATCCAACAGTCCTTTTCTGCAGTTTTATACCAATTGAACCTAGTCCTTTTAACTGCATGTAGTGTCTGCTGCCTCTCTATATCCAGCTTTAGCTGTGGTGTTTCCTGTGTACATGAGGACCTATCCTCCATTTGATTGTTTACAAGCACTACATAAGCTGTTGTGGCAACAGTCCAGACGTAGCTGCCTCTCACGAACAAAGCATACCTCAGAGATTTTGTCCTTGCCTTAATGCCTTTGCCCGACTTTGACTTCCTTCCTGTGGGTTTATTAGTCGCTTTAGAAAAGAGTATTACGTTTTTTAATTTAAAAATAATTTAACTTAATTTTGCTAAGTTACAAAAACATTATGCATGTCTAAATCACAAGTTTCAAAATGTCTTATAGCCTGCTTTTTCAAAGTTGAAGTGTTTGACCAAACTTTTGGAAGAAAAAAAAAAGTGTTTTTGAGGAGAAACAGAAGCATTTTTGGAAAAGTAGAAAAAAATAGCTTTCTCTAAAAGCACTTTTTTTAAAAACACTTTTGCGAAAAAATATACTTAGAATCAGTTTTTAAAAGCTTGCCCAAACACTAAAAATGCTTTTCAAATTAATAAGCCGAACACAAACTGATTCTCACCAAAATTACTTTTGAGAAAAACACTTTTGAGAAAAAGCACATCTCAAAATAGGCTAATTTTTGCAGCTTGGCCAAATAGGCTATTATACTCCATCCGTTTCAATTTATATAAACATATTTCCTTTTTAGTCTGTGCCAAAAAGAATGACATATTTCCCTATTTGGAAACAATTTATATTTATGCAATAATTTATAGCCACACAAAATATATGTGCCTCATTTTACATTACAAGTTCAAAAGTCTTCTCTCTCTTCTTAAACTACATATCCCGTAAAATGGGTTCACATAAATTAAAACGGAGAGAGTATTTAAGATCATACATTTCAAAAGTAAATATTTTGCACAGTCAATCTGTGTGAAACAGAGGAAGCAGTAAACAACTAGAAATCGTGCTAACAGATAATACAAGTATTATAAAGACGACAACCAAAACTAAACATAACATCAGACGTCAAATTGGCCAAATGATCAATTGTTTTTCCCTTTGCTAGAACCATGTTACTTTGCTGTACATTTGACATAGTTGCAACTCTTGTATTCCTGTTAACTTGATAGTATCATCATTTCAAAACAGGACTCGAATGACATGGATCGACAAGGGCAAAGAACAATACACATCAAACAAGTAAGTAAAAATCTGAGATCTAAATTTCCTTGTTCTACACTTGAAAGAAGAGAAAGTAAACATTTACCATTGTATGAAAAGGAACATTGGGGAGGTTCGCTGTCTTAAAAGGAGCGATATAGTCGAAACGTTTGCTGATGCTTTGCCTCCGAATACTATACGTTTTGGATGTGAAATTGTGTCAGTGGAAATGGATCCTCTCACTTCATTACCATCTATTCTACTTTCTAATGGAAAGCGTATTGGTGCCAAGGTACTTTTTCTTTCTTGCTCTTTCCTCTACTTCATATTTGAATATAAAGTATACCAGCTGAAAGTGTTTAATGCCAAAGGGTGCTGTATTAATATCTGTTATCATCAGGGGCAGAATTGCATGGTCTGAATCACTAGATTATTAATTGACTTGTCCTTGACACACATGGGTGTGCATTCCATTTATCGATTCGATTTTGACCCTTATCGATAATTACTTATCGATTATCGATTTGTACATATGCTTATCGTTATCGTTTCAATAAGGTTTCGATTTTTTCGATTTCGATTTATCGATTTTTGGGGCTTATCGATTCGGTTATCGATTACACCAATAAGAAAATTTGCGGGATTCCACGGAAAGTATATCGCTATAAACACGCCTAACTAATATGGACCAAAAGAAGCTAAAATAAGACGAACACCGTTTATAACATAAAAATTGTGTCAACAAGCACATGCAACGAAACTAAAGTAAGGGATCAAATGTATGCCACCAACACTCCAACGGTAAAAAAAAAAAAATTACATCATCACGGCTAATTCTATTTTCCATTAATTTGAACTTCATTCCCTTGAGCTTTAAATATGATCATTTCTTAAATGTGGTAGATGAAATAATAGGGTTAGGGACTTAGGGTAAAGGAAATGGTATTATAGAATAAGGGTAAAAAACAAAAATTAAAAAAAAAAAAATTTAAAAAATAAATTAATTTTTTTTTAGTATTTCTTATCGGTTTATCGATAAACCGATAACCGAAGAGGACAAAATCGAAATCGAAATCGATAACTCGATAAGGAAAATTTCGAAATCGAAATCGATAAATCGATAAACCGATATCGATAAACCGATAACAAATAATCGATTCGATTTATCGATAAACCGATTCGAATGCACACCCCTATTGACACAAAACAGTTAAGAATTTGTTGTTAGAAACTTTCACGACTACAACCAGAATCAAGTGTATTTCTTTCACTTGAATGATCATTGCAGATTTTAATCGGGTGTGATGGGTCGAGGTCAATAGTGTCAAGTTTCCTTGGGGTAAAGCCTACCAGAACTTTTCGCATCTCTGCAATTCGGGGTTTAACGACTTATCCAAATGGTCACTCATTTCCTATCGAATTTGTCCGCCTCGTAAGTGGCAAAACTGCAGTTGGAAGACTACCAATCACTGATAAGCTGGTCCATTGGTTTATTGGTGTTCAACAGGGTACAGGTACCTTCGATCCTACTACTTTTTAAAATGCACAGTCAATCAAATCGATAGAACATATTAATGTGACTTGAATTTTGATAGTTTTCGTGAGCCCGTAGTGGAAATATTTTTTATCTTGTTTGAAAATGTATGCTACTAATACTTGCTCTGCTACTCTGTCCAAGCCTGGTTGAGGAAGAGTTATGAGTCGTAAAACGAAAAAGTATGTTGATTGGTCGTACTATATGTAATGATTCCCCCATTCACAGTTTATCCAATAGGAACTTACGAATAAACCAGATATAAAGATTGTGACTAGGGTCTCTTTCCATTCTTATCATATTTATGCAGTTTCAAGATTCCTATGGAACTATTCTTTTATTTACGACAGATTGGTAGGCAAAGTTAATAGGCATATCTGCTATACTTCATAAATCTTGTGTCAATCTTTCTTCTTCTCTATATTGTCTGATTGGCTGTGTTCCTTTTGTTGCGTGATGCATAAATCAAACACTAGTCATAAATGTTTACAATGTGCACTTTTCAGATACCACATTTCCACATGATCCAGAACTTATCAAACAAAGAGCCCTGGAGGCAACAAGTGGTCGTCCAGCTGATGTACAAGAAATGATAGAGGGATGTGACCTGGATTCTCTGTCTTTCACTCACTTGAGATATCGCCCACCATGGGACTTGATGCTTGGAAATTTTCGCGAAAAGACAGTAACAGTTGCTGGAGATGCAATGCATGTAATGGGTCCATTTCTTGGCCAGGGAGGCTCAGCCGGAATAGAAGATGCAGTGGTGCTTGCAAGAAACTTGGCAAATGCAATGAAGGGAGATTTTGATGGTAAAAAAGTTGGAGAGGCACTGGATGAGTATGTAAAAGAGAGGAGAATGAGGGTGGTAAAACTGGCAACACAGTCATATCTAACCGCACTTCTTGTTGAGAATACACCATTGCTGACAAAATTTGTTGTCATAGCTGTGATGGCTCTTTTCTTCAGAAACCCAAGTGCTCATGTTGAATATGACTGTGGTCATCTCTGAGTGCCAGTACTTCTTGATATGTTTGCTAGGATCTGCTTTTGTAATCTTTTGTTGATATACAAATAAACATCATGTGTTTGTAATCATTTACTATTGCATTGCCACAAACATGATGAAGTAAAAGAGATGCAGGGCTAGATAGCATTCTTTAGCATTAAGGAAAATAGACCACCTCTTTCTTCCCATCTTCTCTTTCCCCCCCCCCCCCCCCCCCCC